>NW_020441010.1:754946-760081 GCF_000699045.2 Agrilus planipennis
CAGCTCCGACAGAACACAGACCAACTTTTACCTGCTGTCTTAACAGTGCGTTTTAGAAAATACCACAAATGGCGCGGTAAACGCCATCTGTAGTACGATGCTACATTTTAGGGTTACGTATGCTTCAACAAGGTCCACTTGTGTGGATATCTACTTGCTGAAACGAATCCCGGCGTAGCTTAATGCATTATTAGTTCTGCAGTCGTTATTACCGTAGCTAACTTTTAAATTTTATGCACAAATTAAATGTTCTCTAATAATTATTGAATTTTTGGGCTAGGTTAGGTTACATTAGTGTGTTTTTTACTTCCACCCGTCCAATGTTTAAAGAAAACGCTTTGGTCATATAAAAGTTACGCTATCTTACAATTCCAGCTTCTAATCCAAGAATTGATTGAAAAATATGGTCAATAAGCGAGATGTAGTATATGATTTGAAATTATTAATTATTTATAGTTTTTGTCTTATATAGGATTAACGATGCTATCCTTCTGACAGCAAAAATAAAAAAACAATACAACCTCTGCAATCCCTGCGTCTACGTGTAATAATGCCCCTTACGAAACGATTTCGTAGTTTAGGAAACTACTTATTATCTGTCTAATTGTTATTTATTCAAAGTTTATTTATATTATAGTAAGCAAACGGTGACATGATTTTGCAGTTTGAGATAATATTGGTAGAATGGCAATAGTGAACGAATTTGTATTAACAATTCAGGTTGCGTTTGTACGAAAAAGTGAAACCTGTTAGAAAATCGACATGGAACTGGATTTCGTCTATCCGTTCAAATTGAAATGTAAATAGAACAAAGCGGGAAACAATGATGTTAGAAACTAATACTAAAACCTTAGACGGTCATCTTTACCTTTCACTTTCTTTCGGAAAGATGTGTTCAAATTTTTAAATACTTCGGTAAAATTTAACAGCCGTGGATACTGCATATAGGTGTAACGTAACAAAAAACGAATCCATTACAGCGGTTTACTTGCATTCTAATTATCATTACGTATAGAGAAGTTAAACACTTTTTACCACGTTTGTATTAATTCGCATTCTTGTCGGTCTATTTGTCTATTCGGTACAAATTTTGCAATTGATTTTAAACTAATGACTCCCCGGCGAGCTAGAGACTTCAAAATGCAAAATTAACTCTCGCCCTTTAACGTATTTTTAAGCGGAAGTTTTGGGTAGATACTGGCAGAACTATTAAGCGTACACTAATTACGATCCGGTGTGAATTTTAGATTCTTTAATTAGTTTACAGCACTCAAGAGCTATCCAAGCGGAAACAAAAAATATCGATTGAAAAAATACCTACACAGACTCTCGCTTTAAATGTTACAAGTACGTATTTTTATTATTTTAGTCTATTGGGATCCGTCAAATGGGCATTCACCATCTGGTGGCAAAATTTATAACTCGAATGAGGGAAAAATTTACATAGGAACTGTGCACGCAAATTGTAAAATTATTTATTAAAATAATAAAACACGTTAAAAAAGTAAAAATTTTTTTGATGATGGAGTCGACGAAGTTTTCTTCTAAAGTTAAATCAAATAAAAAGTTAATATGTTCAGTGAAAAGCTGCAATAGCACTTCAGACATAGATCTTCACTCTTCACCTACATTAACTACTTTCCAATAAAAACTAACCGTTTTATATATGTAAAAAATATATTCGGAAAATTAGAGAAAAAAGTAAACTAATAGAAGCTTGGATGAAAGCAGTAGGTATCAAAGAAGTGAATTCCGGAATAAAAATTTGTTCACGTCATTTTAATGCACATGATTATATTTCAGCAAGTATTTACCATCAGCCATAACCTTAATATTTAAAACTAGAATCATACTAAAATTATAAAGTGAGAAATTATTTATTCCTGTGTAATTGATTTAACACAATTCTAATGATACGATATAAGTATTTTGAGGTTAAGAACCTACCTGCTGCAATACAACAAAGTTGCAATAATGTGTTTGCAACGTTCTCTTAAATCGGCTTTGCACGTGCAAGTCATTGATATGATATTGCTTAAATCACCCAGAATCACCTCACCAATTATATAACGTGAATCACTTTTTAAATCCGAAGTTTGTAAAAAGTAGGCAGTAAACTTGACGGAATTTGAAGGCTAGCTTCGGGATTTGTTATTTCCGAATTTGATAGTGTGATTAGGATTAAAAACACGCTCACCTTCAACGAAATTTCCTTTCCGAGGCTTTGCGTCAGTCCAATCACATATTGTGTCAATACTTATCATTTTATCGTAATTTAAAAACTTGGAAATTGCACGGTACTCTATAGCAACTACGATAAATTTTCCCTAATCGGCGCCATGTTTTTAAGCTCCTCCCATTTGACGGATCCCAATAGTATTCTTAGTATTTTTTCTTTTTTTATGTTGATTAATTTTTGTCCTTGGTGTTCACAATTAACCAACCTCCTCCTACCGTACGTTCAGTTTAATAAGAGTTTTAAATACCTACCTATGAAAATATTCAAAACGTTTTGTAGACATAGTACTTGATAAGGTACAGGGAGATTTTACGATTAGTTAGTTATTTTGTGCACGTCTCCTCGATTATAGATTAGATGACGGGTTTTAATTAAAATCGATTTATCTTCATTTGAAGTCAATGGAACGTTTAACAACTTATGGAAACGGTATGATCTAAGACTATAATTAAAACGCACATTAGACGCCAATTTTTCTTGCAACGAGAAAACTGCTTTTATCATACCGTAAACACATATACACTATAGAAGTATGCAGATTTTCTAACATTAACGATAAGTATAATACAACGTCGGTGTTGTGAAACAGGTGACTAATTAGTTTTATCTGTGTATAAACCGATGATTAGCCGATCGTGTATGCTCAATGGAATATTAAATTAATTCTTTTCTGGATTCGCAAGCATCATTAGTTGTGACGGTTTTTAATTTGTTTAAAATGCGGACAACTCATCAGTCTTCTTTCACAAGGTAACACCTTCAATTTCTTTTATCGAACATATTACAAAGTACCACATATCAATCATCAATGAAGCCTATAAAATGCTTATATTTATCATTTTCCGTTTCACTAATTTTGGAAAGTGACTAGATGCATTTCTCAGATATGAAAGGCTAGTTGGAAACATATTAGAAGCAGAAACAGGAGTTAAGAGGGATACACACACAGTTGGAGATGTAGGTTGCTGTAGGAGAAACTAGAGGTGCGTACGCAGCTACTTTTGGGTCTGAAAATCTTATAATGATGATGATAATGATTACAAATTAAATTGTTCCATTGATTCCATTGTTCAATAATTTCGTGTTAATAAATATAAATATTTCGCAAGCTTTATAGATAAGTACTGAAATAAATTTAAATTGTGTTAATTTAAAATAAAATAAATACAACGTTACTGAAGTGAAACTTCTTCAAACACACCAACATACCGGGACAGGGATTAAGGAATTGGTTTAATGGTATTATTTGTACACTATGCTTCGCACGGGTGCAATGCTGATAGTAAATATACTATAGAATGTCTTTATACAACAATCACAGCTTTTTTGTCATTAGACAATACAAACCGGCCGGTACCGCCGCAATGTCTATGTCCCTGCGTTTTAAGTCTGTAATATCTCCGAAAATATTCATTTAAGTTACAAGCTGTAAATGCACAATGTATTTAAAAGTACTTAATTAGATAAGGATTAATGCTGCATTGCTTAAAATCGCTTCGTAAATAAGCCATTATTTCTCGTAAAAAGTAAAGGATAAAAAATAGTTAGTTGTGGGTTATCCCTAAGAGATAGACATATACCATAGCGGACTTTTTTGTAGACCTTTTTCAGGTGTACAATACTGTAGTATATTATTTTGATAGCTATCTCGTAGGGTTCAGCCAACGTTTGCAATGTAACCGCAAAAAATGTGTTTATTTACGACATCACATTACAAACCTCTAAAATTATCAGTGTTTCTCTACTATATTATGCATGTATTATACATATAAACTTTCCTCTTGAATTACTCCATCTATTAAAAAAAACTGTATTAAAATCCGTTGAGTAGTTTTAAAGATCTAAACATACATAGGGACAGTCAGCGAAGGAAAATGCGTTGCATGATTTCGTTACATAACAACTCGCACGAAACGAACTTACCCTACCGTGCGTAAATAAGTTTCACTTCAAAAATTTTATAATTACTGACCAAACTCCGTTCTTGTGATAGATTATGAATGTTATCAACTAACTTATGATTGGAAAAGAAGCACATTCATTGTAACTCATCTTTGCATATTTTGATATCAATGCAGCGCTTCGCAGAGTTCAAACAACTCGCACATGTTTAATAGCAGTATAGTTTAGTTACCGTCATTACCGAACACCCTGTAGGGCACCATTTAGAAATAGACCGTGGTAAAAATAACCGTCAGGGCAGTCATACATATATTAGCTAAGGTGATTGTTACCACAAATTAAATCAGATTACCGAGCAGGTTGTACGAAGTATGCCTCAAGCAATATCGATGATTTACTTCACTCTGAAATATCGACGCTCCTCCTGTACATTTAGCGATTTCTTCTTCTTATGTAATGTAAGCAGTTGAAACCGTTATGTCAGATATGAATATGGTTGGTAAAACTATACCGGAAGATAAAATAATTAGAGCAAATCTTCTGGTTAATTTTTAAGTGACGATTAAGATTAATACAATTTAGATAACTGTGACTGAAAATCTCAAAAATTTTATACTTTAACCCTTTAAAACGAAAGCTAATTTTGTTCTATTTAAAGCACAAGAAACTTTTTTCCTTGAAATATTAGATACTGAAATAAATATAATTGTAGATAAAAATCGATGTATCTGTGTTGACTCTTAAGTAATATGTGGTAATTTTTAGGGTTTCGTACGTTCGAATGAAAAACGGAACCCTTATAGGATCACTCGTGTGTCTATCTGTCCGTCTGTTGACGCATAACGTAAATAAATTAATTTTGAACATGGGGATCATTTTGGGGGGTCAATAGGAAATTAAAAATAAACTTTCGCAAACTGTATCGTCGGACATATCAAATGAAAGGGCGTAATTGTAAGGGTCTTAGATATATATTTTTATAATTTTAAAATAA
>NW_020441010.1:765796-792604 GCF_000699045.2 Agrilus planipennis
TATATACATTTTTGTTTTAAGAAATTGCTAAACATTTTCGTCTAGTACTGTACAGTTCTAGCCGATCTTCTAAGACCGCCCATCGAGAGCTCTGCTCGTTCAAGCTTGTTCCAACTATTTCTGTCTTGCTCACGCCTAGTGTGTATTCTTTCTATCTTCGCGCAGATTTCTTCAAGGTCACAATTCTAACAAATTGAAATGGACTGTAATGTTTTTTTCTTAAGGATATGGGATGTTCTAGTTTTACGGAAATGCGAAGATTAGCTCAGGATAGGAAAGAGTGGACGTGCGTGTCCAAACAGTTTTAGGACTGACGACCTTATGATGATGAATGTTTCAACATATTTAGACTCATTGTATAGTTTTACAACAGTTTCGGTCAAAGGGTCATCATCAACGTGTACTTGTACATGTCCAAATCTAAAAATAAGGTTTTGGGTGTTCCATTACAACCGGCTACTAAAGCTAAGCCTGCTTTGTAAAATTTTGAGTCTGTCGTAGCTGTTAAATTTGCTAAGGATTTCGAAATGTCTACTCGTAATTTCTGAGTTGTATGTACAAAAGGTACTACGAATGTTGTAATAGTTAACTAGTAATCGGTACTTAACAAAATATGTAGATATAAATATTAAAAAATTTGACCTACCCCAAATATTTTTGGGCCTGTCCTGATTGCATAGACTGACTACGCCCCTGTGCCCAAGTATGTCTGCTATCATTAATCATAATATGTTCTTTCATATATAGGTATGTTAGATGCCTGAAATATCCAAAATGTGATCAAATGACTTACAGTAGTCGAAACGTTGCTCTTATAAAACAAAATAAATATTAGAAAAAACAGCTAGTCGGTTATTGGCAAAGTTAAATTCATATTAAAAATTAAAATGATCAAATTAAATTTTTAAAAACTACCGTTCTGTCAAATTTCATTCGATTTTATTAAGAGGATCAAGCGATTGGAAACGAAGAGAAAGGCCTTTTGCATTGTAAGTCTTTTCTGGTAGTACAACACTCTGGAACTAGTTGACTATTAAATTAGATATCCACGACGTTTTCGTTTAATTAAAACTAGGAAATTCTGACGCATTCTAGTTGGTATTAAAATAATAAACGTATTATACCGTCCAAATTTGGACGGGATAAAATAATATACGGTAGCTCATTCCAGCATTGAATTTCCCCACAGAATCTGAGCATGGTTTAGCTATTTATATTTTATTATTTAGTAAATTATTTAACTACGTTTAAGAAATGTGTTTTTCAAAGTCAATTAAAATCGTTCATACTCGCGTTTTGTTTTTATTATTATTTGATGATCTGTAGAAGAAATAGTCAGCTAAAAGCTAGAAACGACTCNGTGTATTGCAAAGAAGATTGATGGTCTCGTAATAACCGAACAATTTGTTGTCGCGCAGGGCAATGGATCGGTTAAATAAATAAGAAATGTGTTTTTCAAAGTCAATTAAAATCGTTCATACTCGCGTTTTGTTTTTATTATTATTTGATGATCTGTAGAAGAAATAGTCAGCTAAAAGCTAGAAACGACTCTTTTAATGCTCATTGCAGTTGCCACATAGCATATAGCGATAAAACATGTCGTGCTTATTGTGGGAACTGGATAATTTTAAAATCAAAAAAGCATTACAAGAATGCAACGAGCCGACCCGACCGTTAAATGGGTAAATAATGTTGTGGGATACACTTGCGGCGCGACGCGGCGCGGCGGTTTGAAGATGTCCTCGGTGATACAAAATGCAAAAAGGGATAACCATTTAAAATACCTCTTTTACTTATAGATAGATTGGTGCCTACCCATACACATACTTTTTTACGGTGGAAATTAATAAGTTAAATTATTACGTTTCGAGCCATTACTTTATGCGAAAAATAAAAAATAAATAAAGTTTAGATTCACGTCTTCGATGGTATTTTGCGAACACGTTCCACTTATCATCGTGGTTACCATAATTGGCCAATTATAATGAGATTGTTGTACTTTACGTGTTATACGCGTTTTTCAACTTCCTATTTGTTAACCTAAGCAATTTTTTTAGATAAAAACTTAAAAAAACATGTTTTAGAATTAGTCGGTGATAAATGCACTTGCTTAAGAATGAAATTTAGAACCAATTTTTCATTAAAAAAAATGCAAGGGCATTAAAGGAACTGCAGAGTGTTATAAATCTACAATAGCGTCACTAATGCATATACATCTCCAAACCTAACCTAACCAAACAATAACGTCACCAATTCATATACATTAGACGATCGCACTAGAACCGCGTAAACACAGATAACTCTGATTCTCAGTTTACTAACGTGTTTTATTCATTTTATTCACAGAAAGCATTAGTTTTATACATTTCCTAGTACAATATCGGAATTTTATAAAAGTCCTAGGAAATGTATACATTTCCCAGGATATGTGTGTATTAAAAAAATCTTTGAAACAGTATTTTATACATATTCTCGGAATTGTATGCATTTCCTAGGAATTGTATACAATTCTTAAATTTCATACACTTACGGTAACAGATACATCAACGACGGTGTGACTATGACAATGTTTTGATTTGTTAGATTAACATTCTACAAGACTAGATTATAAATTTCAAATTGAAAAAAATCAACAAAATACTAAATTGAGAAAATTTCTCTAATTTATATATTGAAAGCATCTGAGTGCTAATTCAAAAATTGAATTATTAAAAAATTTCTAAGGTTACATTAGGTAGACTAATCTGTCAATTTATAACAATGTTGAAATATAAAGTAGAAATAGGAGACTGTGGTAAATGTTAATTAAAAATTAAAAGGAAGACTCACCCCTAATTACCACAAAAAAAGACTTTATTTAAGCTTAACTCTTATATCCTTGTAATAATTGTAAAAAAAAGGGTGCATACCCGTTGAGCCAAATAAATAATAATAATAATAATATTCAAACGTTAATCGATACATAATCGCATACATTTTTAATGCTTCTTTAAAAGCAAAATTCGAACACACGGAATTTCTAGACGCATTCAAATCATTTTATTTCTTTGTAATGCGCGAGTGCAATTCTACGTGCAAGAAGATAACAACGTTTTAATATCTACACGACCTCTTTGCTTTTTCGTGGATGGACTCTTTACCGTCCAGCCAGCTACACAAACTGCTTCCATTATCTGAGACATGCTTAAAAGTAACAAGATAGTACCATTATTCGTATATTTTGCCATAATAATCGTTTTGACAAATCGTGATGTGCTCGTACAGCTTTCTTCTTTTCCATTGTTCTTTGTTTTTAGTATTTAAAGTGTCTTAATGGCCTCAAAAGATAAACTAACTTGATACTTGATGGCAATTCCTTTCCGAAAGAGGTTCATCTGCTTTAGACATTAAGCTTTTATTCGCTTGGATACTGTTTCTATATGGATTCTGTTATAAGCCTCTGTAACTTATTACCATGATTAAAAGTCCTTTAAAAATTTTTCAAGAACTATAAAAAATCTAAAACCATAAAAAGTACTTTTTTCTTCTTTAGTTTTCATTTGTGACTACGTCGTCATTCTCTACAATATACATGATGAGCTGCCTCTAATTTTCAACTGACAATATTAATATTAGAAGAAACGTTGAGAGTATGTTTTGGTGTTTTTGGATAATTTTTAAATTAAAACGGAAATATTTTAAGTCCTTTTATTAAAGTGCGAATTGGACTCGTGCATAATCAGAGCTGAGCAGCTCTCACCAAACAAGCTCTAAGCCACAAGCCCAAAGCTCTTACTCGAAACCCCAATTACATTTAAAATCCAAGGATTCTGGATTACCCGTTAGTATTTTGAAAGTGCTTCATGAACTTTGACGTAGCTTGAAGCCGTTTGAATTGAAAAGAACATTTTAAAAACATAAAAAATAATCCATTTTTGATTGGACTGCCCATGGTCTGTCTGACATCATATTGATGAAATGAAAACAGAAAATATAGCTAAAGCGTCCTATGGAAAAATTTACTTTACTTTTATTTGTAAGTAGGTATTTGAAAAATTCATTCTGTATGCAATTACTGGGGATTTTTGAAACATAAATCTATTGAATCGATGCTACGTAGTTTGCGTCGCACTTGCTATATTGATTTATGTCACTGTGTTTTCAAAATCTGACCAAGATGGTCATACCCATGAAATAAATGAGAGGGATTGATCAAGGAAATCACAGGCAGTGGTGGCAGGTAGAGTACAGTTAATGTGCTGGAGATGTTAGGGAAGGACAGCGGTGACAGGCGCATTAGAGCTCGGGTCAGGGAGAGACTACTATGGGCAGTGATGGGAAGTACATCATGGTAAACTTTTCAATTTAATCACGATTCAGTCAATTAAGTTAATAAATGGAAAGAGTTTTAAACAAGTAAAAGAGCATATTTTCACACCAAATAAAGTTCACCGTAGTGTCCAGGACCAAAATATTCTGATGTATATTTTAATAAGTATCTACAATTTAATATTGATAAAAAAAAACAAGTCATTTTTCATTAGAAAGTTAGTACACAGTACGTAGTTTGAACAGGTTGCCAAAAATGTTTCCTTGTGTGTGTATAGGTGGCCGAAAGTAGTTAATAATCACAAGTCGACATATGTGTCTCAAGGTGAATGTATTTGGAAATGATAGATGTTTCTCCAAGTGTATTGCAAAGAAGATTGATGGTCTCGTAATAACCGAACAATTTGTTGTCGCGCAGGGCAATGGATCGGTTAAATAAATAAGAAATGTGTTTTGCACGCAACGATAATAAATAATTTTTGTATTTATGCGTAGGACTGTGGGTGTCCACCACGTTTAANTAATATTATCTATCTAAAAAAAGTTACTGAAGCTGCAACTAGAAATTTACACTGCTTATATACATTTAAAAAAGTATGTAAAAACATTAGTGCAAACAAATTAGTAACACTAAAACAAAGAAGTTTAATTATGTTGTTGCTACGGTATGTAATTATTTTATTTATTTTATTTTCTGTTGTCTTTGATTAATAATAATGATCGTTTTAATTCGATAGCGCTACTTTTTTTCTACAACTTATACATATTTATAACGAAAGCTATTAAATTCCTACACTTTATGGAAATAAAATCTAAAAAAAAATGTTAATTTCTTACTTATACGATAGAACTGGCGGCATTGATAGGGTTCTCGAAATTATTAAGTAAATTTCATTTAATGCATACGGTGTTTAAATTAAAAAGTCTTCCGTTGATTATAATCTACAAATTCTGGTCTTTGCTTATTTAGCCAAATTTATTGTGGACGCCTTTTTACTTATATTTCCCAGACGTCCTTGTTACTACATGTAAATTTATTTTATTTATGGACTATTTAGTGCTAATTTATTATTCCAAATTTGCAAATCTTGTGTTCTCAGCTACACTTTACCTTGCTGTAGTTTTTGCATTAATTTGTTATTTACAAAATTCGTTCCATTGTATTCTAAGTGAAAACATGGCTGGTTAACCGTACATTTTCGTACTTCTGGCAAAAACATAATAGCATGCATAAAGCCTCATTGTGTAAAACGTTGATACGTTGATAACGTAAAAATTCAGTTGGGATCCTACAACTAAGCATACGTAGAAGTACCTATACATATACCACCTAGTGTCAAAACTTTCAATTTGAGTTAGCAACAAACTAAATTGAATTGAATAGAATAATATTAATGAAAAAGTTGTTGATAATGGACCTCGCAAAGATTTCATCTCATATCGAGTTAATTTAGAAATTTGAAAAAGATTGCTAAAGAAATATATTCGAAGTACGGCCCTGAATGGGTTCAAACCCTGGACGGTTAGTGCACCAGAAAAAGAAATGCTAGGAGCGTTTGTAATGCGGTGTTACAGGAAAATGATCAAGATAGGGTGGATAGAGAAGGCTAAATATGAGGAACTACTGAAAATAAATAAAAGTAAAACAAGAATACTGGTATGCAAGGGAAGAAAAAGTAGGGAATGAGCGAATATAAAGATAGGAAATGAAAAATTAGAAGAAGTGACTAATTTTCGGTATCTAGGAAGTCAGATAAGTCAGGACGGAAGGAGTAGTAGGGATATAAAGCAGAGAATAGCGCAGGGGTCGAGTCGTCTTTAATAAAAGGATTTTCATACTCGCGAACGATTAATTTAGAAATTCGGAAAAGATTATTAGAGATGTGTTTGGAGCGCGGGGCTGTACGGATGCGAAATATGGAAGGTGGACACGCCGGAAAAGCAAAGGTTACAAGCGTTTAAAATGTGGTGTTGCAGGCGTATGATGAGGATACCGATAACCGAGTAGGTTATAAATGAAGAGGTATTAGAAAGAGTAGGAGAACAGAGGACTTTAGGGAAGTCAATAAAAAATAGGCGAGATAGGTTGGTAAAAGACCTTTTTAGGCATGAAGGTCTGGTCAGAGACATATTAGAGGCAGAAACAGGAGTTGGGAGGAGTAGAGGTAGACCTAGGTTAGATTGCTGTTCGCAAATAGTTAAGGATGTGGGATGTTCTACTTTTGGAGAAATACGAAGATTAGCTCAGGATAGGAAAGAGTGGAGGTGCGGGTCTAACCTAAAAAGAAAGTTTTCACTCTTAATACTGAGATGATGACTGCTTGAAACTGTCTACAATCAATATTGTTATTAATCTGTGTATTTGTGAAATATACAAAAATGATATCTCATTAAGCTCGAGTAATATGTGTACCTTTAAAACTCTACTCTTAATCATGCTCTATCGTCAACATCTGCAACAGTAATGCATAATTGTATCTGAATTACATTATGCTTATATATACAATAGATGTAGTCTGACTAAAGGGAGAGGTATGTATCGATTTTATGTATGTGTGTGTCTGTGTGTGAAGTCGTTCAAGGTATATTCAATTGTAAAATGTAGAAGTTAATGTGCAGGTAGTTATTGAAGGTAGATAAGATCGGTAAACAAACACCGCCCCACCTGGTAGAGGTAATAAATCCTGTTTTGGAAAAAATTCTCCCATGAATTCCGCATGAGTTCTGTCTTTATAGGTACGTATTGAAATAATAAATACGGTGACAAAACCGGAGATGTTTGGAAAATAATTACCAGCACCGTAATTATACTGTTATAAGGAATTGAATTATTCATTAAAATAAATATTTATAACAAAAGCTACCTATAGTATGCATAAAATCATTGCAAATTAATCTTTTCACATTTCTTTACAGAAACAGTCCAGCTTGTTATGGACGATCAGCGCAATGCTATGTTAGAATAAGTACTTTTTATAATTGGTACTTAATAAATTAAATAAATGATAAATAGTTGCTTGCTCCATTAGCTTTGTACAAACGTACATTTGTAATTTCGAATTACCAATAAAAAAAGATTAATTGGACTTCAAAAAGAAAAAAAAATGAATGCAATGCAAGAATAAGTATTTTTACACCCAAGAAATTTACACCTGAAATGTGTTGCTGACTTTCAGAAATTTTTCCAATTAACTCCAGAAAATGTCAAAGTAAGAAAAACAGTAATGAATTTCCACACAGAAATGTGTCAAACAAATTGTTACTTATTTTTATTATTAAGTGCAAAAAATTACGTTTTTCGTTACTTAACTTCCTTCATTTGTATCATTCTCATCCAGACAAGTTTGAGATCGAAATCGGTTTAGGAACGTTTTTTTTTAAATCACAGCTTTAACTGTTATTTATTGAAAACTACGCAACGCCATAATGACCTAATTGGATTTTCTGGCGTTTTTATGTGACCTTTTCGCAGTTGTCAGTTTCAGGTACACGAACAAATCATGTGAAAATTCCTGCCACTAGTAACCAAGATAAAAGCATCATCATATTATCTTTTAAATTGGTAATTGCACCTTCAAATACGAGAACCTATACGCAGGCCGTGAGTTAGGAGATATATTAGAGAAGTTAGGTTAGGTTATCCCATAATGAGAGGAGTTCCAAGTATCATTAAAAATTTTAAAAAATAATAAGGCGTCAGGTATAGATGGGATACAGGCGGAAATTCTAAACCATGCAGGACAAGAGGTTAGAAATCGTATGTTTAAGCTAGTCACTCACATTCACGAGAAAGTCCCGGAGGATTATAAACGGAACGTGGTAGTAATCTTACCTAAAAAGTGAGGCGCGGATGGGTGCGAAACATTTAGAACAATTAGCTTCACTTCCCATGCGTCAAAAATCTTAACTATTATGCAGAGAAGGATAGAAAAAAAAGGCAGAAGAACTGTTAGGGGACGATCAATTTGGGTTTAGAAGGAATACAGGAACGCGGGAGGTCATTCTTGCTTTACGTGTAATAATAGAGAAACAGATACAAAAAGGAAAGACTGCGTACATAGGATTTGTAGATTTAGAGAAAGCTTTTGACAGTGTTAAATGAGACAAGATGTTAAATATACCTAAACATGTAGGGACGAGTTACAGAGATAGAAGAGTGATACTTAGTTTGTATAAAGAGCAACAAGCACTTATATAACTGGAACAGCAACGTAGAGAATTAAATATTAAGAAGGAAGTTAGACAAGGATGCACACTGTCACCGCTACTTTTTAATCTACACATCCAAGACGCAACCAACATTATTAAAGACAGTACAACTGTAGGGATAGATATACAGGGGCAAAAGATTANGTCCCGGAGGATTATAAACGGAACGTGGTAGTAATTATACCTAAAAAGTGAGGCGCGGTTAGTTGCGAAACATTTAGAACAATTAGCTTCACTTCCCATGCGTCAAAAATCTTAACTATTGTACAGAGAAAGATGGAAAAAAAAGGCAGAAGAACTATTAGGGGACGATCAATTTGGGTTTAGAAGGAATACAGGAACGCGGGAGGTCATTCTTGCTTTACGTGTAATAATGGAGAAACCGATACAAAAAGGAAAGAGTGTGTACATAGGATTCATAGATTTAGAAAAAGCTTTTGACAGTGTTAAATGAGACAAGTTGTTAAATATACCTAAACATGTAGGGACGAGTTACAGAGATAGAAGAGTGATACTTAGTTTGTATAAAGAGCAACAAGCACTTATAGAACTGGAACAGCAACGTAGAGAATTAAATATTAAGAAGGAAGTTAGACAAGGATGCACACTGTCACCGCTACTTTTTAATCTACACATCCAAGACGCAACCAACATTATTAAAGACAGTACAACTGTAGGGATAGATATACAGGGACAAAAGATTAGTATGCATAGATTTGCAGATGATATAGCAAGATAGCTTTAAATAAAATAGAATCGGTATTGACAAAACAGTAATTTTGTGAAAATAAATAAAAGTAAAACAAGAATACTGGTATGCAAGGGAAGAAAAGGTAGGGAAAGAGCGGATGTAACGATAGGAGACGAAGGATTAGAAGAAGCGTCTGAGTTTAGGTACCTAGGAAGTCAGATAAGTCAGGACGGCAGAAGTAGTAGGGATATAGGTAAAGCAGAGGATAGCGCACGGCTAAGTCGCTTTAATAAAAAGAAGTCATGCACTTCTATGCTCGCGAACGGTTAATTTAGAAATTCTTAAAAGATTGTAAATGTTAAAAACAATTTGTCTTCGTTATCTGCCGAAGAAGTGGGTATCATTTTGTATGTGTGCAGGGTCACCAACTTGAAAACTACATTCAAAAATTCCGTCATCGAACTGTCCCACTTTGGTGAAATATGATGACCGACTGGTGCGATGTACGGATTCACTTTCGTTTTTGGCGATCGGATCGCAATTCTGTCGAAAAGCTGAATGTGCAATATAGGAGACCATCGGTAAATTCGCCTTGATTTATTGTACAAAGCTTTAAAGCATAAATCTTGTCGACTAAATAAAAACGAGCACGTGCAATCGTACCGCTTTCGTCTTGTTTTAAAAGCAATTTTTTCACGCCAACAACGAAACGGTACAATTTTATTAATGCCAACGGATGTGAAATTGCAAGAAGTGTCACTGGATTTTTTCAATTTTTTAAAAAACAATAATGCATTCGATGCAGTCAATCAAACTGTTCTATCCAATACGATTATTTAAACTATTAACGGTGCACACTTTAACGAAGCATTGTAATAATTCTATTGTAGTAAAATAAAACCCCCTTTATTAGGATGCGCCGTAGCATTATTCCAAATTCAATCATATTTGTCTGCGGAGCTCATTTCTCCACCGATCATCGAGCGAGAACTAGACGAAAGTGTACAGTACCATTTGCAAAATTATTTAAACTGCCTCGTTAAAATTTAAGAATATGCNTTTAAATTAAAACGGAAATATTTTAAGTCCTTTTATTAAAGTGCGAATTGGACTCGTGCATAATCAGAGCTGAGCAGCTCTCACCAAACAAGCTCTAAGCCACAAGCCCAAAGCTCTTACTCGAAACCCCAATTACATTTAAAATCCAAGGATTCTGGATTACCCGTTAGTATTTTGAAAGTGCTTCATGAACTTTGACGTAGCTTGAAGCCGTTTGAATTGAAAAGAACATTTTAAAAACATAAAAAATAATCCATTTTTGATTGGACTGCCCATGGTCTGTCTGACATCATATTGATGAAATGAAAACAGAAAATATAGCTAAAGCGTCCTATGGAAAAATTTACTTTACTTTTATTTGTAAGTAGGTATTTGAAAAATTCATTCTGTATGCAATTACTGGGGATTTTTGAAACATAAATCTATTGAATCGATGCTACGTAGTTTGCGTCGCACTTGCTATATTGATTTATGTCACTGTGTTTTCAAAATCTGACCAAGATGGTCATACCCATGAAATAAATGAGAGGGATTGATCAAGGAAATCACAGGCAGTGGTGGCAGGTAGAGTACAGTTAATGTGCTGGAGATGTTAGGGAAGGACAGCGGTGACAGGCGCATTAGAGCTCGGGTCAGGGAGAGACTACTATGGGCAGTGATGGGAAGTACATCATGGTAAACTTTTCAATTTAATCAGGATTAAGTCAATTAAGTTAATAAATGGAAAGGGTTTTAAACAAGTAAAAGAGCATATTTTCACACCAAATAAAGTTCACCGTAGTGTCCAGGACCAAAATATTCTGATGTATATTTTAATAAGTATCTACAATTTAATATTGATAAAAAAAAACAAGTCATTTTTCATTAGAAAGTTAGTACACAGTACGTAGTTTGAACAGGTTGCCAAAAATGTTTCCTTGTGTGTGTATAGGTGGCCGAAAGTAGTTAATAATCACAAGTCGACATATGTGTCTCAAGGTGAATGTATTTGGAAATGATAGATGTTTCTCCAAGTGTATTGCAAAGAAGATTGATGGTCTCGTAATAACCGAACAATTTGTTGTCGCGCAGGGCAATGGATCGGTTAAATAAATAAGAAATGTGTTTTGCACGCAACGATAATAAATAATTTTTGTATTTATGCGTAGGACTGTGGGTGTCCACCACGTTTAAGATTCCGTTTATGATTTATGGGGTTCATTAGCTCTGCGAGACTTTTCTTGGTATCAGTTGTCAATAAATTATTATCATCGATGCGATTGGTGATCTAATGCAACATTATTTATTTATTGGGCGACGTTTTACGGCGTCTTGTTCGACACATTTGTCTGGAGTTGATAACAGGGCTGGGCGACACACTCACGTTCGTGTATGACTAGATGACCACACGTCTAAATCTTTATATCCAGAAAATGAAAGGTATATGAATTGATTCGTCTAAACTGTCAATTGTCAATTAAATTAAAAGCTAAAGCTTTTGCTACAAAAATGATCTACAATTATGAAGACATTAATCCCGAAGACCAAGACAGAGATCAAGAACAGTTGCAGCAGCAAGAACCAATTATTCCCAATTATGAGGCAGAATTCGTTAGTGCAAAAACATTTCTGCAAAGAGTCAGCCCTGACACTGGGGACAATATGTATGACCATTTATCGGATTGTCTGAACAAAATTCTGGCAGAGAGGCCGGATAATGTAATCGACTTTTTTGAGGAATATAGTCGCAAAGTCAAGGAGAGAAGACACAAGCCTGCAACTGACCATTTGGAAGATGTCTACATTTCTCCGGGTAGATATACGCAAGCGAAGAGATTTATGCCCTTATTGAGACCGCCACCACCAACGGACACTAACGTGGACCCGGAAGATGAAGAACTTGCAGATATGTCAAGGAACGACATGCTTCAACTGTTGTATTTTTTCGAACAGGCCGGCATTGGATTGCCCAAAGCGGAAATGTTTTGTCTCATGCTATCAATGAAAAAAGTGATTAAAAATTTACCAATTTCATCCATTCGCTTTTGGGGTAAAATACACGGTTTATACAAGAACTATTACGTCCTAGAAACTGAGCTTAAAGAGGAAGAATATATGAGAAGAAATGAGGAACAAAACAAAGAGGAAGAGCAACTCCTAGAGACCGAACCTCCACCACAAATGTTAGAAGACGTACAACAAGAAGCGCTGAAGGCTTTAGATCAAGCAGAAGAAGAAGGAGAAGGTGACACGAAACCTCCATCCAAAGTACCAAGGCCTCTTCCTCCCATACCTCAAGCAATTATTGAGGAAGTTCCTGAACCACCGTCAGAACCTTATGGAGTTGGAGTAAACAAGAAGGTTTATTATGTAACCCACGAACCTGGTTGTGAATGGGTGGAACTTCCGAATGTGACACCGAAGCAAATACGAACTGCGAGACTAATTAAAAAGTCCTTTACAGGAAATTTACACCAGGAAATCATAACATGGCCCGCTTTTGACGGCACGGAAAAAGAATATTTGAGGGCGCAGATTGCCCGTATTTCAGCTGGTACTCAAATATCCCCTTTAGGATTTTACACATTTGGTGGAGGTGGAGGAGAAGAAGAGGAAGAAGAAGAAGCTGAAGAAGAAGAAAAAGGAGGTGGATCACCGTCAACGTACAACGAAAATCCTCGATTCGATCCTATACCGTTTAATGACATGACCGATAAGTCAATGTCCTTTTGGGTGCATCATACCCAGTACATTTTACCACAGGGAAGAACATCATGGTGGAATCCTTATCCCAGCGAAGACCTAGGCGAAGAAATGGGCGAGGAAGAGGAACAAGGGGCAGAAGGCCCCAAAGCTGAACCAGAAACAGGTCCGCCACTACTAACACCTCTTTCAGAAGACGCTTCTCTCGAAGCTGTCCCGCCGTGGTCTGTTCGATCTTCATCCATATTGACCACAGAATATGCTATAGCCATTGTTCGATCAAACTTATGGCCTGGTGCATTTTGTTTTTCCAACCAAGGAAAAATATTTCAAAACATTTACATCGGTTACGGACATAAATATATAGCACACAATTTCTCTCCAACTCCGCTACCGCCAGTGGAGCAAGATTACCCATTGGGACCGGAAATCATGGAAATGACCGATCCAACAGGAGCCGAAGAAGAGGAATGGAGGATAGCGCATTTACCAAAACCGAAACCTGAAAAGGCTGCAGCCGAAGAAGAAGCCGAAGAGGAAGAAGAAGAAGACGAAGATGAATAGTTTGTCTTGGTTAGAGTATATTTAGAATATAAGCTTTTCATTTATTCACGTAACAGCATTGCTTGTTCCTTGTTTTTCTTTTACTTATTTTATAGACATTCGATAATTAGAATTGACTGTTTGTGTCACTGTTATTGAAATAATTGCTAATATTTGCGTGGCATTTTTAATTAGATTTCCAGTGTTACATAACGTTGCCGTTTAATTAATACATTTGTCAGTCGCATTGGGGTTCGCAATTCGGAGAGTTGCTATTGAAGCTCAAAATAAAAGGTCCTCAACGCATTAACACTTGAAATAAAGGAACGAATCCTATCAGTATTCACGAAGGCAACAATAAAATTGAGTCTGGAATGAATCGCGATAAGAACCGACTTTCAGCATTAAGATTTCGTTTAATTGCAAGAATAAATATGTCGCGCGGACAAGGTGTGTTCATGAGCTGCAGTGCGTCTATGCGTAGTCATTTCAGATCGTTTATCCTTATGCTATGTTGCCAGTTTTACTGATTTATAAATTTAGAATAACCTAACAGAAATACAAAATCCGCCCAATATAATTTTTTGAATGCCTGAATATTTAATGAAGAGGTATTAGAAAGAATAGGAGAACAGAGGACTCTATAGAAGTCAATAAAAAATAGGCGAGATAGGTTGGTAGGACATCTTCTCAGGCATGAAGGTCTAGTCTGAGACATATTAGAGGCAGAAACAGGAGTTAGGAGGGGTAGAGGCAGACGTAGGTTAGACTACTGTTCACAAATAGTTAAGGATGTGGGTTGTCCTAGTTTTAGGGAAATGCGAAGTTTAGCTCAGAATAGGAAAGAGTGGAGGTACGTGTCCAACAAGTCTTAGGACTGACGATCTTATGATGATGATGATGAATATTTATATATCTTTGGGAGTAAATTTTGAACTCTTCTCCAGCTGTGGCATTTGCGTAGACAAACTGGCGTATCAATGTCTCTACTTTTTTTGGCAAGAATTTTTGAACAAATGGAGTGGAATAGATTAAAACTTATCACTACTTTTTGTAGTTTAGTCATTTACATATTTTCGATCAATTCCAAAATTCAAAGAAATTACTACTTAACTAATTGGATCTGACGGCTCTACCTGAGAATTTTAACATTAACTTTCGATGATTAGAGTAATTCTAAGTACTTTATCATATCAGACACTTCTTTCAAATAAACCTGTCGCAATTTCTTCCTCTGTTATACGTTTAAACCGTAATTAGTGTAATAAAGTATCTAGTTCGTTACTAGTGTTAATTCAAGGGACAACGTCATGTGGCAACACAGTGCTGAAATATCGCGATGTCAATTAGAGCCGTATGCGACAAAGCGCACATAAGATCACAGGTTTCTATTCCGCAATGTCGGATCAGATTTGAGTCGTTCTCCCTTTTTTATGTATGTTCGTAGATTTGTATAACTGTGGTAAGCTATTTGGCTTCACTATAATGTTTTACTACCACGTTTGCTGCTCATATAAAACATACATAACTATAAGTTCGAAAACTAAATTACTGTATAATTGTAGTTTGTATTTCTCTTTTCTCACTTGCAATGTACATATTATGCATGGCATCCCAAGAAGTGTTATATAAATAACCTCGAAAACTGCACGAAATATCCCTTAAAACTTCAGATTCTGGTTTGTCCTTTGTTTTGCGATAAGCCATGCTTGTATTTTTTGCTGAGTTACAAAAGTTATTCAAGAAAACCACAGAAAAACTTAGACCAAGGCAGACGAACCCGGAATCGAACCAGCATCCTCCCGAATGCTAAGCAATGGTCTAAACCTCAGAGCCATGCCGCTTGGTTTGAAAGATGCAAAAAAAAAACTTTTGGGTGTTTCATTCCCACCAGCCAGTAATGCTGGTGGGCGGGCAGTCCCTCCGGACTACGCCGGAAGGTAGGGCGGAAGGCCCTCTTCAGCCTGCTTTCAAGAATCGTGGGAATGGGTGGGTGGTGGTTCGGGTTAGAAAGATGAGACGGACGAAATGAAGACAGAAGAGAGTGAAAGATTATCTGTGGAATATTACTGCCTCAACATTTGCCTAAGTGATCCAAGGAAACCACAGAAAAACTTGGACGAAGGCAGACGGACCCGGAATCTAACCGGCGTCCTCCCGAATGCTAAGCAATGGTCTAAACCATTGCTTAGATGCGTGACGGCGAGCTTTATATAGGAGTATTACCGCCCTGCTATCTTTCATTCTGTTAACGCACTTTGAATAGAGTTGCGTGAGTTTTTACATACAATCGTGCAATGTCTCTGACCACTCCATTTAATGACCATCATTCTATGCTTCGCAGACGGCTGAGAATTAAATAATTCAATTCAAAAGCTTGCATTCACTTATCGATTGAATCCTTCAGGAATAATTAATTAGCAATGCTACATTTTTCAGATTATTTTCTGAAGTACCATGAGCATGAAAACATTAAAAAGTAGCAATAATTCAGTATATATACATTAATTGCATTAATGTAGAAGCTGCTATATAACAAGATTTTTAATTACAATGCAATTGTAATGTTTTCGAAAATATTTTATTGAGTTTTAAATACGATTGGCTAAAGAATTGTTAAACTTTTGCTTCAAATGCACGTGCTCTCCGTAATATAGAAAGTTGAAAGAATATTACTGGAATTAAAAAAGGAGAAGATCCAGGAAGTCTTGCAAGAATTGGGTAATACCAAAATAAAAGTAAACTTTTCTCTCAATATGTTTTCCTTGGAAAACGCTATAAACTGACTTTTCGATTAGATCATCATCAATTAATTCCAGCTTTATTGTGTACTATCTATCTACCTTTAAGAATTTTCTCTTAAAATTTTGCTTCATTTCGTGTTAATGTATTGTCGTATTTACATCGACTTAGTTTAATAATTGTTGATAATACAATAAAAAGAAGATAAGCTGAGGTATGAATGACAGGAGCCCCTGCCCGAAAAATAAATCTGGCCAATTACTTGTTCTCATAAATTTTGCCGATTAATATGTAGGTACAGATATTTCTACTTTTGTAATTAACATTACACAAGGAAACGTAAAATAGAATGGTACTCTTGAAAATACAATGACCATAAGTTGTCATCGTATGTGTCAACCTTAATCATAGTGGTACGTAGCCTTCAGTGTGTGAGTTGCCTGCCTGATCGTACTTCTTATCGTTTGTTCATATCTTATGACCAATCAATTCAACAAACGCTTTCATGCCGCATCCAAGAATCATTTACTAGTCATCAACAGGTAGTTAGTCAGTAGGCATTTGAGTGCATCTCTCTTGTGTTTGTCGTCTGCAGATGCAATTTAGAGCAACTTTGCAATCAACCCATTGCTACAGATGTCTTGTGTGACATTTATGGCTCACAATTATACCATTTCATTGGTACCACTTGCACACTATGTATCTCACTGAGGTGTATGCTTTTTCCTCGCTGTTCTGACCATCGATGTAGCAGAACCTATAAATAATTGTATGATTTGTACAACTTTGCCCGATGAAATCTCCATGCGCCATAAATCAAATTTTATTTTTGTTTATATTTTATTGAAGATAAAAACTCAAAACTTGTACCATGAATTACAGCTACATAACAACGTCTTTGATAGTATAAGTACTGCATTCTTGTTGAGGGTACAGAAATTGTTGTTTTTCAAGTTGTTGAGAAACAGATACAATTTGACTTTTTTATTGAAATGCATAATCCAAAAAAATCAAATAAATGCAAAATATTTAATTGTAAAGTTAAAATAAATTGAGATACAGATTATTTAGCGGTTCATAGGATTTTCTTTATGTTAAGGATTACGGCTTAACAGCGTTTAAACAAACCAATTTTTCTCCTTTTTCTTTGCTTTGGCCTATTTTCGTTACGCGGGGTTGACTTTTCCAATCATGCGACGCCTGGGACCTCGCTGGTGCGTATTCTCTTCGTTGAGGTCTAACGTCTTCATGTCCCTCTGGTCATTCGTCGACCAAGTGATTCTCCTGTTCTCCTCTTCACGTGGTCGTACCATTTGAGTCTGGATTCTGCGATCTTATCAATTACAGTTGTCACCATAAAACTCCTTCTGATACCGTCGTTGCGTAATTACCCCCCCCCCCTTCTCTTCCTGACCCCATGTTCTCACAGAGAGAAATCTGTGTCGCCGCATTGACGTCTGCGATTCGCTTCTCAAACGTCACGAAAATGATCCGTTTTTGAAGCGCATCATCACTGGGGACGAAAAATGGGTTGTATACAACAACGTCAAACGCAAGAGGTCATGGAGCAAAAAAGATGAACCGGCTCAAACCATTTCCAAAGCCGATATTCACCAAAAAAAGGTGATGCTGTCTGTTTGGTGGGATTTTAAAGGAATCGTTTTTTTTGAGCTTTTACCGGATAACACAACGATTAATTCGGAAGTCTACTGTCATCAGCTGGACAAACTGAATGATGCACTTCAACAGAAAAGGTCAGAACTAATCAACAGGAAAGGTGTAGTGTTTCACCAAGACAACGCGAGACCTCACACAAGTTTGGTCACTCGCCAAAAGCTTTTACAGCTTGAATGGGATACAATGCTACACCCACCATATTCTCCAGACCTGGCACCATCGGATTATTATTTGTTCCGGTCACTCCAAAATTTTTTAGACGGTAAAACCTTCACCTCAAATGAGGAGGTCAAAAACCTCCTCGATCAGTTTTTTGCCAGCAAAGACCAAAAATTTTATGAGCGTGGAATTATGCTACTACCAGAAAGATGGCAAAAGGTGTTGGACCAGAACGGTCAATATATAATTTAATAAAGTATTTGTTTATTATACGAAAACTGTCTTTCATTTCCACAAAAAAAAACGAAATGACTTTCCGAACAACCCTATATTTGATATTGATTGAAGTACCTCTCTCCATTGTGCAGATATTGTTAGATTTCTTCTACATTTTCGTATATTAGGGCTACATCCTATATCATCTGCATGCAAAGGCGTCAGTTGTTAGATGTTCGCAGTACGGTAGTTCATAGCAACATTAAAGCACTACCTTTTCACCATATATTTAATTGGCAATCATATTCTGAAGATAAAAAGCTCGAGTGCACTTATCATAGTTAAATAAAAAGTATGATACATAAATATGCAAAATCATCTAGAAATAATTTCCCGTCGTATTTCTCTAATATCCTGGCGTTAAATTTTGAAAAGGAAATTGCCGCAAACATGACCATTAATTCCTCGTTAGGAATTGTTAATGTTAGTCGGCAAATTTCAATCGTGTAATCGTACTCACATTGATAGACGTAGACGTACCTATGTGGGCATGCATATTCGCCGTCTCAGACCGTTTTCTCGCTTTACCGAACTATTAATTAACAATCGTTGCTGCGTTTTTGTATTGCAAAAATTATCGATAAATAATTGTAAGTTTGCAACGAAATTTTTTTCATGGCCAACCGCCGTGCCATGTGGCAAGCGTTGGCCGATTAACTGCTTCGGAACAGTATGAAAGTGTGAATTTATGTAATCATTATATAAATTGAATTTCCCAGTCACGACGCATTGACGTGACGAATGGATGCCTTAATTTATTCAAATTCTTTTAAGAATTAGAGATGATAAATGCGGGGCAGCTATTTGTCCATAAGACTTGCCGAACTGCAGAACACATAAGACTTTCATAAACAATGTGTTGATAAATATGTAATTTCAATTATGTAGGGATAAAATATAGGGACAGAAGAATTATAGGTATATAAAGCTTAGTTAAAGAGCAACAGGTAGTTATAAAATTTGAGAAAATCAAATACAGTCGAACCTCGGTAAGCGAGAAATCAAGGGGCCCGAATATTAGTCTCATTCATAGAGTTTTCTCATTTATAGAAGTTAATAAAAATCGAACATAAACATGGTGCTAGAATGTTAAGAAATAGGTAATAGTATATGCACATTTGGCTGCTACAAGGGGAGTGGTTAAAAGATCCGGCAGGGACTCAAGAGACAATCGTGTGTATTTAATGAACCCTTTAGTACGATCTATTGCATTATACGGGGTAGAAATTTGGGGTTGGGGTAAATTAGAGAGTATGAAAATAGTACAAGGGCAAAATGGCTCTGGGAGTAGCCAGAAATACCCCAAAATATATATGGAGAAATGAACTGGGGGTGGAAGATATAGAGTATACAATCAGGGAAAGAGCTTTTAGGTACATAAAAGATGTAGTGGGGATGAGTAATGAGAGATGGCCTAAAATTTGTCTATTAGAGGAAATGAGAGGTATTATAAATAGAACTCCTTCAAAATGGGGTAATTCCGTATGGGAAATATTTAATGAGCTAGAAATTACGGATGTGTGTAAAATGATATGGGAAGGAAGTGGAGCGGAAGAAGTATACAGTGTTCTTAAGAAAGGATTGAATGACTGGCAAAATAAGAAACAAGAAGCGGAGTGGGAGGCTATAATAGAATCGTCTTACAATAAGATGTATAGGGAAATTATCCCGGATGTTAATGGGGCAGAATATCTGAATAAGAAGTAGAAAAAGAAAGAGAATAAAGAAATATGGGCGAGAATTAGATGTGGTAACGTTTGGAGAGGACACAAAAAGGGTTTCAGAGATTGGGAATGTAGATTATGTGGAGGCATTGAGGAAACATTACCGCATTTATTTAGTTGTGGAATAGCAATAAAGATTCAAAGAGAGGAAATAAGAGAATTTATAAAGGAATGGAAAGGAGATAGGAGAGAGAATGACATGTGGGAGTTGATAGTTGAAACATTAAAAGGTGAAGTATGTAACGAAATTTGTGAATATATTAGGGTTATAGAAGATAAGTTTAGAGGTAACAATTAGTTTAGTGTAGATACATAATCAGTTGTGATTATAAAAACTGCAAGTGTAGGGGAGCAAAATGTAAATACTCTTGAAGTATACATGAGAATCTGTACATACATACATATATGCACATTTGGCTATAAATAGGTACTTATTTTATTTATTTAATGAAATCAGTGAATTTTTTCTGAGTATCCTTTTACGTCAAACGTACTTTCTCCAATGATTGTTATCAACTGAAACTAAATGTTGAGGATGAGTACCATGAGCAGGTAGGAACAAGAGCATAAGTATGCTGCAGATGTCTAGTAATTGTAAATTGTCTCGCTTACCGAGGTCTAGAGTAAGAAACTGTCACTTATAGAGGTCTAAAAGTGAAAAATAACTCTCTCTAAAAGAGGTACACTTACACTGTCACTCATAGAGGTTTTCGGAGCTAAAAATGACGGGGCCTGACTATTTTTGTCGTTTGTAGAGTTTTCTCACTTATGTAGGTACGACTGTATTAGGAAGAGTCAGTGTTTTTCGGTACTTAGAGTCAGATATGTCAGGATGGAAAAAGCCCTCTAGATATAAAACAAGAGATAGCGTATGATTGGGTTTGCTTTTAACCAAAACAATTCGCTTTTGTACTTGAGTGAAATATAGATAATAACAATTTCATATATCTAAATTGTAGTAGAAATTCGAAATATATATATAATTTAGAAACTCGAAAACGATTATTAAAGATGTATGTTTGGAACACGGCTCCGTACCGATGTGGACGGTACACGTTGCGGCAAGGAAAACGTTAGAAGATTTGAGATGTGGTTATGAGGGGATGCAAAAAATAGAAAAGGTTAGAAATGTGGAGATATTAGAAAAACTAGGAAACCGCAGATCGTTATGGAAGTCAATAATAAATAGGCGAGATAGATTGGTAGAACATGAAAGGCATAGTAGAAGAAAAAACAGGAGTTAAGAGGGGTAGAGGTAGACTCAGATTAAATTACTTTTCTCAAAAAGTTGGAGATTAACTTAAGATAAAAAGTGGAGGTGGGTGTCTAACCAGTGTTAGGTTCGTGATGTTAAGAAAGGTATATCAGGTGCACCGTACCGTTCATTAGTTTCTGCACTCCTAATAGTACATATACTTATCGTTCATCAATTTCGAATATCATCATCATCAACATAAGGTCGCCAAATTGATGATTGATTCGACACGCATTTCCTAAACTAATCTTCCGATTTCCCTGTGTACAACTAAAATATCTCTCTGCTTCCAATCTCTAACTTAAACTAGGTCTACTTCCACCCCTCTTTACTCCTGTTCTTCCGGCTTATGTATGTCTAACTAATATCTCGGAAGGTGTCATATCATTCCATATTTTATTAACTTCCATTGCGCTCTTGTCATTCTACTTTTTCTAATGTCTACCTCAAGTTTATAACCTTTTTTTAACGATGGTATTTTCACCAATTTGTAACTTTTTCTTTCCCGTTACACACATCATCTACGTTTTGCAGCTCTACAAAGCCATTCTCTAAATACACTGCCAAAAATTTCTTTTTTGGAATTTTTAAATTAACCGTTCTTTTATGTATCTATTTGTATTTCTGTAGGTACAGGTTTTATTCTTTGTCATTTATCAGAGTATACGTGGCGAATATTCACGCGCCGCCATTTCTAAATGTAAAGTGTTTTGTTGTACGCCTTACAATTGGATATAATAAATTATGTAGTGAGCTATCAAATATTTCGCTTATAAATCAGATTTTCCATTTTCCGGAGTGTAACACCGCGCCACCTAACGGGTTCAGTGTTCAATTGTTGGAAAATGGTTAAATTTCAGTTCTAGTTTTCGTACATATGAAGTGGTTATTGATCTGTTCAATTGTTTGATGCTTTTTTACCAGGGTTTTGTAAAAAGAAATCAAATATATGTACTTAAAAAAATAATATAAATAAATAGGTAATATTTGATAATTGAAAATTTTCAGTTTTTAATGGACTCTACATTTAACTTAATATATAACATCTTAATACTTTATATTCATAAGCACTTATTTGATCAGAATAAATATATAAATATACTTGAGTTCAGTAATGCCTTATTTATTAATGTAAAGACCATGCACTAGTCGCTAGAAACATTTGAATGCATTTAGAAACACTGAAAGACGACACATAATAAGTAATAAGATAATTAAACTTGCACTTTTGAATAAGATATAGGGTATGTTACAATTATTTTTGTCTTACACCTGTATATCTTCGATTTCTTCGCTTCATGATGTAACACATTACGTCATAGCCATTTATACCGTGCCCTAGGTTGTTCTATATTATTTACGATGTTGACAAATGCCGGAATTTCATGTAAACGTCAATTAGAAACAACAGAAAATTAAGAAAGCTGTTAATGTCCATGTCTTCAACATTTTCATATAAAAAAATAATTGTTAGACTTTTCTTTCGTTTCATCTGAAAAAACTATAAACAGTTGACAAGTCCCCGATCTACTAGAAACTGGAAATGAAACGCCAATTATATTACAATTAAAAAAAGCTATTCACTCTATGAAATTAACGATAAGTATTATTAAGTTGTTACTAGTGAATTTTTTGAAAATTTTTGTTTGATATAATATTCCAGTAATAGCAAACGTCATGTGGATTTTAAAAATGACATTCATGCAATGTTGCACCTACCATGTTAAAATGCAACTGCTAGATTGATAGCTGCTTAGCATGTACCTAGCCTTTTGTACTGATTTCACGATTAAAAATTCAATTACAAACACTTGCATGCATTGTCCAACAAAGTTCTATTTACTTCAACTAATTGCTTCGATTTGTCATATGCCCACCCATGAGCCATATCTAGCCAAACACTGTATTATTATCATGGTACTACGATACCGCAAAATGTACAAAAATGCATTCGAAGTATAGCGTCTTATTGTTTAGACTTGTTAAGGTTCCTTACTAGTGTTGCAACAGATCTCTGCTTCCGCTTCCGCAATTACGGAAGTTCCGCATACATTTTCACATCCGTTTTCAGCAGTGTAAATTTTAAGTTAAAAGAGCAATTTTAAAGCCAAAAATAAGTTGATAGGTATTATTAACGACGCATTTACTAAATGTAAAATTTCTAGTAAAATAATGGCAAAAAAGGCGCACGACCACTTTATTAAAGAGTCACCTAAAATCATTACATTTTCACTTCCGCATCCGCTTCCGCAAAAATTTATTATTTACTTCTGTTTCCGTCATGACACTTCAGTTGCATCGCTATTCCGTACCTCAAAAGGAAAACTTATATGATCACTTCGTTATCTGCCTGTCAAGACCTTTTCTTCTCAGGGACGCGTGGAGGGATTTATATATCAAATACTCACGCCTGTAATCTCTTGAAGTTGAGAAAAAATTAAACTTCTAAGTCAATCAAATGATGCGGCTGTTTATGACTTAAAGCTCACAAGGGAATCAGAACCTATAGGTTACAGGGTACTTCCCGTTAATCTAGAAACATGAAATTTGATAATACCTTTAGTACAAGTAAAGGGAAAAATCCAAAAACCGTAAATTAGTTTTTAATTGTACTTTTGTAATTATACATTTTGGGGATTGACTTCGGAGGGGATACTTAAAAAGTACTTAGAAAATAGGGAAAAATCTTAGAGGTTCGATTCCCGTGACGGAGGAACTATACATACTCACAAGTTTGTAGGGAACCCTCGTTTTCTTTTTAACGACAAATGACAAACTTATTTGTTTTGTTTACTTGGTCTTGTTAACCCATTATCAACGAGGTTTATTTTATATTTTTATTTTTCAATACAGAAATCTAATTTAAGAAATTGGAAAACAAGGCAAAGAGGAAATATTTTAATTCTCGTAAAAAACAAATAAACAAACGCCTACTGTTGAGACAGAAAAATTTTTGTTTCCAGAATTCTCTAACTTTATAAAGTGTAGGTATTTAGGTGAATGGTATCCAATTTCACATTAAAGGTCATAGAGCAGGCTCATGTAATGGATGTGGGTTTATCCCTTGAAATTAGGTATGGGAACAAAATCGGGACACAACCGAAATCCACAATACATCTTTACGGTATTTAATACCGTAATGATATTTGGACGTCATCGTTGAGAAGCGTGTGGGTGGACCGCCACGAAAATACTTCATAATAGGAAGCTTAGCTTTGTGAAAATGTTTTACAGTGTATATACATCATTTTAGGAATTTCGGCAAAGGGAAGATCTCTTATGTACCACGGCTCACTTGTTTTTCTTTTCGCAAAACAAAGTTAGAGTACAACACAAAAATAACCACAACAATAACAAATGTGGGACGTACGTGATAAAAGCGGGAAGAAACACAAACAAACCGCTTTTATCGCCAACACGTATCACTAAGGGATAAAGTTTGATTAATTGTTAGTGATTTTTGCATATTTTTGGTAATATTTTGTTAAATGTGCTGTTTAAAATCCCTTTTTTGTAACAAATCCTTTTAAATGAGATATAGGATTAAAAGAACTTTTCAAAAATACTTCATTTATCCTTTTCTTTCAATCGAAAATATCGCCCTCGAGTTGTGTTGAATGTTTTAGAAAGTAAGCACCTGCTTATAATTAAAATGGGATCGCATCCTCAAAAAAAAACAATGATACAGAAGAATCCGAAACACACGTTTCCCTAGCTAAGGTGACATCTTCAATAGAAAAAAAACAGAATCTTTTGTTTGCAAATATTCATTATTCCAAAGATGTACTGTAAGGTACAATTCCAATGTAATGTAAATAATTGTTAAAAAAAAAAACGTTTAGATACGGTTCTAGTAACAACATTTAAATATTGTTTTAGTAGTATTCAACCGTAATAAGCGCGCTATGTGAAATAAACTTGAATTAATTCAAAATTTAAAATAGAACAAAAAATTGTTTTAAATTTCCCTTACCCAGCGTTCCCGTAGTTAATCACTTTCTTCCTTGTTAATATCAAATCTCAGGTTCTACCACCCACAATTTCAAGACCGTCTTTCTTAACTAAATAGGTACGTAAAAAAAAGGAACCGGTTAACTCGATCAGCTGCTCCTACACAACTGCCTACACATCGGATTTCCTCTATGACATTACACTGCGCAACACCAAAGCGAGAGCGATTTTCCATTTCCCGCGGGCGCAAAAGGGACGCCTAATCTATGACGCTATCGATCAATGCTTTCGACGTGACGTCATATGCCGCATGGGTGTGCAAAGTTTTACTGTCTGCTTGACGTCACCGGTCATTATGTGGAGAGACGCCGACGCGACGGTCGCGTCGTTCTATTTTCGTAGACGCTCTGACGTCACACACGTGCGCTTCGCTTTCGTTATCGTATGCGAGTATTAATGCTGCCAGACGGACGCGATGCGGTGCTTCCGTATATATATATATATATACGACACGTTTGTATTTTATAGGCAATTTTCATGGCTAGTGATTTTCTCCTTTTTCTAAACGTTTGTAAATAACCAAGTTTTTAATATCGTCAGTAATTGATCAATGTCTATTAATAAAAACGTATAGATTTTCATACATACAATTTTAGACAACTTTTAGAAGTGAGTTAGTTTAATATGAAATATTAATTAATTAATTAATTAATTTTCCCTCATTAATTTGAGGTAGCGTGTAGTGGGTAAAAAATTCAAAAATGAATTTTCAGATTAATATTTCATATTCGTATAGATTTTCCACTGACTGTAAAACATATGCGAACAATGGCGAGTCTAAGCTGACGCACACGATGCATCCCCTCCAATCCATCGAGCCCCCCCATCTTAAATTATTTCGTAAAAATTATTAAATTATAAATAATTACTGTAAATCAGTGAAATTTAATAACACACACATCAACATTGTGTACCTCTTCAGTACTCGGTGATATATTTTTACATAATTTATTTTTTTTTTATGAAGAGGGGCCCCGAAGGTGCAAGATCCGCTGCTGCATGCGAACCCACGCATTATTCAGAATTATTTATTTAATTTTTAAAGGTTATGCAAACTGGACGGAAATATTCAAAATAATTCGTATCGGTAGTATTTTTTTAACCATATAAAGATAGGAGACGAAAAATTAGAAGAGGCTGATTTTAGGTATCTAGGAAGTCAGATAAGTCAGGATGGAAGGAGTAGTAGGGATATAAAGCAGAGGATAGCGCAGAGTCGAGTCGCCTTCAATAAAAAGAAGTCACTTCTATGCCCGCGAACAGTTAATTTAGAAATTCGAAAAAGGTTGTTAAAGGTGTATGTTTGGAGCACGGCGTTGTACGGGTGCGAAACATGGACAGTGGGAGCGGCGGAAAAGAAAAGGTTAGAAGCGTTCGAAATGTGGTGTTATAGGCGGATGATGAGGATATCGTGGGTAGAAAAGGTTAGAAATGAAGAGGTATTAGAAAGAATAGGAGAACAGAGGACTCTA
>NW_020441010.1:793721-808518 GCF_000699045.2 Agrilus planipennis
TTTTAGAAGTGAGTTAGTTTAATATGAAATATTAATTAATTAATTAATTAATTTTCCCTCATTAATTTGAGGTAGCGTGTAGTGGGTAAAAAATTCAAAAATGAATTTTCAGATTAATATTTCATATTCGTATAGATTTTCCACTGACTGTAAAACATATGCGAACAATGGCGAGTCTAAGCTGACGCACACGATGCATCCCCTCCAATCCATCGAGCCCCCCCATCTTAAATTATTTCGTAAAAATTATTAAATTATAAATAATTACTGTAAATCAGTGAAATTTAATAACACACACATCAACATTGTGTACCTCTTCAGTACTCGGTGATATATTTTTACATAATTTATTTTTTTTTTATGAAGAGGGGCCCCGAAGGTGCAAGATCCGCTGCTGCATGCGAACCCACGCATTATTCAGAATTATTTATTTAATTTTTAAAGGTTATGCAAACTGGACGGAAATATTCAAAATAATTCGTATCGGTAGTATTTTTTTAACCATATAAAGATAGGAGACGAAAAATTAGAAGAGGCTGATTTTAGGTATCTAGGAAGTCAGATAAGTCAGGATGGAAGGAGTAGTAGGGATATAAAGCAGAGGATAGCGCAGAGTCGAGTCGCCTTCAATAAAAAGAAGTCACTTCTATGCCCGCGAACAGTTAATTTAGAAATTCGAAAGATATTGTTAAAGGTGTATGTTTGGAGTACGGCGCTGTGCGTGTGCGAAACATGGACGGTGGGTGCGGCGGAAAAAAAAGGTTAGAAGAGTTCGAAATGTGGTGTTACAGGCGAATGATGAGGATACCGTGGATAAAGAAGGTTATAAATGAAGAGTTATTAGAAAGAATAGGAGAACATTGGACTTTATGGAAGTCAATAAGTAACAGTAATATATCGTATGAACAAATATTGTTCGAGCAGAAAATTAGAGTCGGCTTGCTTTATTATATAGGCATTCTCATGTAACAGTTATAATTGTTTCGGTTGAAACGAGCAAGTATTTGTTGTGAGGTAAATCGTACTTGTAAATCTATCATTTTTGTGATTTGGCTATTTCGGTATTTCTCGTAATTTTGGACATAAATTTGAACAAAAGCCTCGTAACATGGTTACGTATATGCATACGTCAACCATCAGACAATTTCGAATACGTACTCACACTAAAACACAAATTGGATTACGTGATATAAATAGATCTCTTTACAGTCAACTGTTCAAGACAACGATGTGATTCAGAGATGATACGCGTAAAATATAAGCTAATCTATATCACATACAGGGTGAGTAATTAAGAATGGACCACTGCGCCATTCTGCACATGTAAGATATTAAACATAGAAAAACACTTAAAAAGTAAAAAAATTGAAACGGATTTGCTATAGGTAATTCTAAAAATCGAAAAGGAAGGTAAGATTTCTAAACTGACGTTAGATTTTTGTTATTGAATTAACAAGAATTCGTTCTTATTCGATGCGGTTTTGCTTTGCTTCTCCATTCAACTGGCCTTGCATCTCTACTATTGTATAGTATTAAGAAAGATTAACCACACCCGGTGGAATAAGGAGTCTCTTCAGTTTGCAAAGAAGATTTCCTCCCAGGGAAGTTTATTAATCGTAAGGACTCACAGAAATAAAATAGTAAAGCTGGGAACTTTTTCGTTAGTTTTGTATATAATTACAATGAATGGGGTGCAGTGGAGAATTAATTTCTTTATTACCTATTTCTGTACCAGTCATTGTATCTTTTATATACAATTTACCCTAATTCTCGGAATGCTATTTGGTGATGCTTTCTTGATATCTCAAATTCAATACAACTCGGGTTTCGCGGACAGCCAATAGTTTAGGATCGGTACTGGTTGCATTGACTATAATTGACATCTGTATATAATAAATAAAAAAAATGTTCTGCTTCTTGATTTCCAGTTACTGTTGCGAAAGTTTTGAGTATTCAGTTATATTTCGTGACATGTGTAGCGATGGTAAATATATACTTTATACACGGAATGTGGCTCAACCTCAGTATAAATCTTTATTTTATTTCTTGAGAAAAATTTGAAATTCGTGGTACCAAAGGGTATTTAATATTTAATATAAAAGTGAATTTTTCTACTTCTCATTTCACTAGAAATAACACCGACTTTGGACATTCAAATTCAGTAAAAAAGCATAGATAAAAAATATACATATGAGCGCAAATGCGAACCCAGATTGGAAGGTATCGGAGAAGTAGGGGCATGAGGGGTGAGGGACGACATGTACCATACTAAATGATTATCTCTGCATGGGATTCAATCATCTTCGCCCCGCGCCCCAATATGAATCATGAAGCCGCTGGAGATACCCGGCATATTAGTCTTACATTTAATGATTCCAACTCCTATGCCTTGTTAACACACAACTACATATCTTCTTGATTTATATATATAATTAGGTAGTACAATATTTTTTATTAACTTCAAACCATTATAAATAAATACTTCAACGTTTTCTAAAATTCGCCGCCACAATAAATACATGCATCGCTCCGTCTCGTTTGCACAACGATCTACCTACGCATTTAATGGTCCTCGCAATAATCTAGAGTGAATTTAATTTCGTATTGAACTCACAATGGATGCCAAATGTGTCAATCAATGCGACCAAATTTGATTGGAAACAAAAACAACTCTTCAAATAGAATTGTGCATTGTAGGTTAGCATTTTATGTCCATAGTGTTTATAACATTCCATCTTCAGCCTACAACATAGTTCCCCAAACTTTGCTCGCTGAACACAATTTTTAAATTTGAAAAACTTCAAGGAACACCAGAATGAATCTAGTTCTGTTTTTTAGCTTGTCAATATTTGTAAAATAAATGAACATTTTAAAATCATTTTCATTATCATCATAGGGTCGACAGTCAGAAACAGACACGCACCTCCACTTTTTCCTGTCCTGAGCTAATCTTCGCGTTTCTCTAAAACTAGAACAACCCACATTCAGTGGCGTAGCGTGGGAGGGGGGGAGGGCAAAAGAGGCCATGGGCCCCGGGCAATTCAAATGTGGGGATAGCAAAAAAGTTTTCTTCATTTTTACATAGAATCAGGTTCGCCTCGCAGTTAGTTAGATGTCCCAATTTCTTGGTATTTGTACCAGTTTTTAATAATTTGTACCATGTGGATTTTTGTGTTAATAACAATCTATGAAAAGCAACTGTTTTGTATCTAATTGTAAAAACGGCAATTTTTCATAGCCAATATAGCAAAAGCTGAAAGTCGAATTGTCGAAACCAAACGGTTCTTATTGTGATAGGACGAAGGCCGTTATTATAGTCCAAGCTCCCGTGGGATAAAAATGTACTCTTCTTAACTCCTGTTTCTGCTTCTAATACGTCTGACTAGCCCTTCCTTCATGTCTGAGAAGGTGAACCTATCTCGTCTGTTTCTTATTGACTTCTATAGCGTCTTCTGTTTTCCTACTCTTTCTAATAACTCCTCATTTCCAACCTTTTTTATCTACGGATGAAATTATGAAGATAATATCAATAAGGAAATGAGAGAGAAATGCTTTGTCCTCTTCTCCTTTTACCTCCAATTTCATCATCGTCTGTTTTGTTTGCATACGTACATGTTAGATCTATTTGTGATACCGTTGACATGATCCTTGAGTTTTGTGCGTCCTTTTTTTATGTTCAAGGCCCATCAACTGTATACATTAATCAGTGTAAGTTCAAACGTAATGCGTGGCGCTATATATTAAGTATTTATATTGTAGCTATGTTTGGCATATTTATCGGTCAAATCCAAATCGGCTGACCATTACAATTCGGTCAGGAATTCCATCCACGTATCAAGCTCACTCACTATCAGATTCACGTGGTGCATCGCCGAGCACGTGGTCTTCGTTTTTGACGGATGCGGCAGCGCAACGCCGAGCTCGGCGCGAGTTTACAAGTTGTAACGGATTCGGGATCGTTGCCAAGTGGTTTTAAAAAGCCAACAAAATCTCGTGAATATCGCGTCAACAAGCACGTGCTTTCGTTACAAAGAAGCATCACCATCTAGGCTGCTGCGATCAGATTCGCGCCAATACGCGAGAAATTAATTACCTGTGAATCTTCGTTCGTGCCGAATAGCTTGAAAGGAATTTAAAACGAGTAAATATGAATAAGTATTGGCATTAACATCAAAATTGAACATATAATATGTAAGTAAGGATACATCAAAAATAATACAATAAAATTTATAAGATATCCCAGTATATGCAACGTATCGCCATCTATGGGGTATTTACTGCTACTGAAGTATTTCATGTGTTTATACATATCTAAAATACAGATACATCTACATGATTTCAAAAACTGTCTATCTGTATTATCGAAACAGATGCATTTTTTAAGATCATATGATTATTTGTAGGCTATTAAGGTACGAATGGCTCTAAAATTTTTTTTATCTATCCGTACGAGGTAATCTTCGGTTTAAAAGCCGCTTTCGACGATACTTTTTCACGCGAACGAAAGTCAGGAGGGGTATGGACTAATGGGAAATAAAAGCAGATTTGGTTAGTGTTCTAAGCTGCCAGAATACAATTGAAAATAACTGAAGAGCAGCAGGTACAGTTTGTTATCTTTGGTGTATTGAAGAATGGTAAATGTCTAGATGACCCCCTTGGCGGTGGGGGTGGGTGGGATCGAAAGAGGAGGTCTCCCCTACCACTGTACCATATAAAGTTATGGGGATTAGATGGGGGTGGGGGTAGGGGGGATCGGAAGAGGGTAGAGGGATCGAAAGAAGGTGGCCACCTGAGTAAAACCCCGTAAAAAATTTGCGGCGGTCTCACCCCCATAAAACGTTATGAGGGTTGAAAGTTGATTATTTTGTCAGTTTTCATACACTATAATGAAATTCGTGGTACCAAAGGGTATTTAATATTTAATATAAAAGTGAATTTTTCTACTTCTCATTTCACTAGAAATAACACCGACTTTGGACATTCAAATTCAGTAAAAAAGCATAGATAAAAAATATACATATGAGCGCAAATGCGAACCCAGATTGGAAGGTATCGGAGAAGTAGGGGCATGAGGGGTGAGGGACGACATGTACCATACTAAATGATTATCTCTGCATGGGATTCAATCATCTTCGCCCCGCGCCCCAATATGAATCATGAAGCCGCTGGAGATACCCGGCATATTAGTCTTACATTTAATGATTCCAACTCCTATGCCTTGTTAACACACAACTACATATCTTCTTGATTTATATATATAATTAGGTAGTACAATATTTTTTATTAACTTCAAACCATTATAAATAAATACTTCAACGTTTTCTAAAATTCGCCGCCACAATAAATACATGCATCGCTCCGTCTCGTTTGCACAACGATCTACCTACGCATTTAATGGTCCTCGCAATAATCTAGAGTGAATTTAATTTCGTATTGAACTCACAATGGATGCCAAATGTGTCAATCAATGCGACCAAATTTGATTGGAAACAAAAACAACTCTTCAAATAGAATTGTGCATTGTAGGTTAGCATTTTATGTCCATAGTGTTTATAACATTCCATCTTCAGCCTACAACATAGTTCCCCAAACTTTGCTCGCTGAACACAATTTTTAAATTTGAAAAACTTCAAGGAACACCAGAATGAATCTAGTTCTGTTTTTTAGCTTGTCAATATTTGTAAAATAAATGAACATTTTAAAATCATTTTCATTATCATCATAGGGTCGACAGTCAGAAACAGACACGCACCTCCACTTTTTCCTGTCCTGAGCTAATCTTCGCGTTTCTCTAAAACTAGAACAACCCACATTCAGTGGCGTAGCGTGGGAGGGGGGGAGGGCAAAAGAGGCCATGGGCCCCGGGCAATTCAAATGTGGGGATAGCAAAAAAGTTTTCTTCATTTTTACATAGAATCAGGTTCGCCTCGCAGTTAGTTAGATGTCCCAATTTCTTGGTATTTGTACCAGTTTTTAATAATTTGTACCATGTGGATTTTTGTGTTAATAACAATCTATGAAAAGCAACTGTTTTGTATCTAATTGTAAAAACGGCAATTTTTCATAGCCAATATAGCAAAAGCTGAAAGTCGAATTGTCGAAACCAAACGGTTCTTATTGTGATAGGACGAAGGCCGTTATTATAGTCCAAGCTCCCGTGGGATAAAAATGTACTCTTCTTAACTCCTGTTTCTGCTTCTAATACGTCTGACTAGCCCTTCCTTCATGTCTGAGAAGGTGAACCTATCTCGTCTGTTTCTTATTGACTTCTATAGCGTCTTCTGTTTTCCTACTCTTTCTAATAACTCCTCATTTCCAACCTTTTTTATCTACGGATGAAATTATGAAGATAATATCAATAAGGAAATGAGAGAGAAATGCTTTGTCCTCTTCTCCTTTTACCTCCAATTTCATCATCGTCTGTTTTGTTTGCATACGTACATGTTAGATCTATTTGTGATACCGTTGACATGATCCTTGAGTTTTGTGCGTCCTTTTTTTATGTTCAAGGCCCATCAACTGTATACATTAATCAGTGTAAGTTCAAACGTAATGCGTGGCGCTATATATTAAGTATTTATATTGTAGCTATGTTTGGCATATTTATCGGTCAAATCCAAATCGGCTGACCATTACAATTCGGTCAGGAATTCCATCCACGTATCAAGCTCACTCACTATCAGATTCACGTGGTGCATCGCCGAGCACGTGGTCTTCGTTTTTGACGGATGCGGCAGCGCAACGCCGAGCTCGGCGCGAGTTTACAAGTTGTAACGGATTCGGGATCGTTGCCAAGTGGTTTTAAAAAGCCAACAAAATCTCGTGAATATCGCGTCAACAAGCACGTGCTTTCGTTACAAAGAAGCATCACCATCTAGGCTGCTGCGATCAGATTCGCGCCAATACGCGAGAAATTAATTACCTGTGAATCTTCGTTCGTGCCGAATAGCTTGAAAGGAATTTAAAACGAGTAAATATGAATAAGTATTGGCATTAACATCAAAATTGAACATATAATATGTAAGTAAGGATACATCAAAAATAATACAATAAAATTTATAAGATATCCCAGTATATGCAACGTATCGCCATCTATGGGGTATTTACTGCTACTGAAGTATTTCATGTGTTTATACATATCTAAAATACAGATACATCTACATGATTTCAAAAACTGTCTATCTGTATTATCGAAACAGATGCATTTTTTAAGATCATATGATTATTTGTAGGCTATTAAGGTACGAATGGCTCTAAAATTTTTTTTATCTATCCGTACGAGGTAATCTTCGGTTTAAAAGCCGCTTTCGACGATACTTTTTCACGCGAACGAAAGTCAGGAGGGGTATGGACTAATGGGAAATAAAAGCAGATTTGGTTAGTGTTCTAAGCTGCCAGAATACAATTGAAAATAACTGAAGAGCAGCAGGTACAGTTTGTTATCTTTGGTGTATTGAAGAATGGTAAATGTCTAGATGACCCCCTTGGCGGTGGGGGTGGGTGGGATCGAAAGAGGAGGTCTCCCCTACCACTGTACCATATAAAGTTATGGGGATTAGATGGGGGTGGGGGTAGGGGGGATCGGAAGAGGGTAGCTTCAGGTTCTGCTGCAACAGTATGAGAAGTTGTCACGACTGTTGAAGATACAGTTGTGACTGTTGTTGTTGAAGACAGATATGGCACTGCTCCAGATTGAAGAGATTCGGGTTCTGATCCTCTTTGTTGTTCCACATTCGATGAGTCTGCAATATTTATGTTCGTAGTTTCCGCAGAAATGAAATCAGCATCAGTAAAGTTATTCAGGTTATAGGGCCATATACCACATTTTCTAAATGCGTTAATAGCTGTGGACATTGTAGCCGCCTGAAGGTATGCATTACCAAATATTTCACTTATCTGGAATACAGTTACCACACGTCCNTAAATATTTACATGCCTAGAAATGTATAAAAATTGGCATATTTATTAACTTTGAACCCCCATAACTTTTTATGGGGGTGAGACCACGACGAACTTTTTATGGTACAATGGTGGGGGTGACCTCCTCTTTCGATCCCCTCCACCCCCATCCCGAAGGACATCATCTGGACCTTTACCTGAAGAATCAATGATATAACGACTTAACTAGTCGGAATTCGTCCTTTTTCGATGCTGAATATTAAGCATAAAATTCTGCTCTACTTTCTACATCTGATTGACTTCTTCTATTATCAAAAGAAGCCATGTTCGTCATAAGCAAAAGAACCTCCGCAATCATATTCATAATGAGACCCTAACTCCAACAAATAAATGAAATTCTTCGTATATTTGTTTCTATATACTTAAATTTAAAGGAACTGCTTCCTGGATTCTTCTTGACCCGAACATCGAAATATGCCAGACTTTCGTGTTATTATCTATAAATCATAGAAATCATTGTTGCATCCTGTTTCAGACTAGGTACTATTAAATGATCAAGTGAAACGAGCAAAGCCGCAATAATGTCGGCGCCTTACAGCCGTCCACTCGATTGCTATGTTGATAAATTTATTGTCATTTTTTTTCTTTATTACATAGTTGTACAATTTCCCACACTGAACCAGGTGCAATAGTTTTTACGTCACTAATTAACATCATTTAAATCAACAGAATTAATGTGTGCCATATATTTTATAAGATATTATAGTGTGGTACTAAGTCAACTGATATTAAACAATAATTATTATAAGAGTCTATATGTAAACAGTATCTTTCGGATTAAGATACAGAAATCAAAAGTCGTCAAGTAAAAACTATTAATGAATATGTATCGTGCCAAAGGGCGTTCAATTCAAATAGGTGTGTCGATAAATTGTGGCGCTAGTATGTACACAAAAGAAAACATAAATACAAATTAATTAATCACTTTTAAGCCGCAAGTCACATTGGTTTATGTTAAACTTGAGTTGACAGTCGCCAGTTTGCTTTGTAAGATATTACAACTATAATGCAGAACTTTACTTCTGCATTAATTTTCGGTAGTAAATTATTTCTGGTTAAGGCGGTTTGGTTAAATGCGTCCTAGAGATGCATCGGATAGTAATTTTGCCGGGTACCGAATAGATGGATAATCGACATTAAATGTGTCTAGTATCCGGCAAAACCACTATGGTTCATGTCTTCATTCCGGCGAGCTTTTCATTTAACACCATCCTCGCCATGAAAACGTCCCAAACCACACTGAGTCACTGAGTCACAAAAAGTTTTCAAGGTGACAAAATCATACCAATAGAGAGCGAGCGAGCGAGAAGAGTGTGCCGGACGCCCGAGCACGTCAACAGCAAACGAAAACATTGATTCAGTGAAGAAAATAGCATTGGCCAATCGTAAAATCACCGTTAGAGAAGTGCTGAGGACCTAAACATATCGACTAGCTCCTGCCATTCGATTTTTACCAATTATTTGGGCATGAGACGGGTCGCCGCGAAATTCGTACCAAAATTGCTCAATTTCGACCAAAAACTGCATTCGCATAAACTTTGCTAAGGAGCTGTTGGACTCTGTCCGCGAAGACCCAAATTTGCTCCAGAGAGTTATAATTGGTGACCAATCATGGGTTTATTCTTATGACGTGGAAACCAAAGCTCAATCATCCCAATGGAAGCTGCCGCACGAGCCAAGACCGAAAAAAGCGCGTCAAGTTAGGTCAAATGTGAAGGTTTTGCTTAGTTTTCTTCGATTGTAGGGGCGTGGTGCATCATGAGTTCTTGCCAGGGGGTAAAACAGTCAACAAGGAATATTACCTGCAAGCTATGTGCAATTAGCACGAAGCAATCTGCCAGAAACTCCCGGATTTGTGGAAGAACCAAAACTGGCTTTTGCACCATGATAACGCCCCTGCCCATACATCGTTGCTTGTGCGCGAATTTTTGGCCAAAAGCAACACACTAATAATGCCGTAAATTACTAATCAAGTTATCGTTAATCGAAACCTAATATACTAATAAGCGACAGAAATTGTAACAGTTCGGCCGTACTGATGCTATTCTTGAAAAAGTAAACACAAGAACTATATTGAAATATGAAATAATTCAGTATCTATAGTAATCTATAAATAATACAAATTAGAACATATGATTTATTGCAATACAATCTTAATTACCAATTTTTATTATTGTATATAGGTTCGTTTTTTATACATATTAAATTAGTATTATTGGTGTTCGTGTTTTTTTTTCTTTTTCCTCCCGGATTCAAACCAGGCATTCGGCTTATCCCTACATTAAAGTTTATTACCGCCTATAACCAAATAAAATACAATTTGCGGGCTTTTACAAAATTCGAACTATTTCAGTCTCCTGGGGAATGACAATCAAACGGTCACTATGTCACTGCCTGGGTCTTTTAGTAAGCTTTTTTTAGAATGTAATTTATTTTTGTAGAAGTGTTCAAACACGCCAATTAATAAGAAATAATTAAAATTTAAGAAAATTACACTGAGAAGAGTGTTTCATAAGCAGGCTATGTAGGTAATTAAAATGAGTATACGCATAATAAGGTCCTATTTCTGAAATCCAAATGAAACAAAGATCTATTAAGTATATGAGTTTTTTAAATTGTCTTTCGCAACTTTATTACATGTATGTACATTCGCATACCTACTTCGTGTATAATGTGAATCTTAAAAATAATTAATGATAGCTTTTGAATTTTATGGGTAACCTGAAACGTGGTATCCCACTTTTACACTTGCTGGTAGCATTACACAAAGTACCAACGGCGTTCGTAAAATGATGCATGTTCATATAAAAAGAAACACCTTGCATTACCTGCATTACAAAACTTTAAACGCATACACATATAGATAATAAAATGTATAGGTCCATGTGTATGACTATGTTACATTATTTATCTTGAACGTTTGAATTTCTGGTAAGTCTAGGACATGCATGTACTGGAAGGTAATTTATTATCAGCACTTTGCCACTTTTACTTGCATTAAGACGATTAGGTAATCCTTTGAAGAAAAGAAATACAAATTAACGTCATTGATCGCTTATTATTTACATAATTTAATTTTTAAACGATTTTAGGGTTTCCGTATCACAAAATCCTTTTTGTTAGGTAACATCATCTTATGAACGTAATTCTATCCGTTTCCAAAAGAGATTGGCAAAAAAACTTGAAATTCAGTATCTGTCATTAGTAATGTAACACATTTCGAAAAGCTTTCGACCAAAAATTTTTGGCGACGATATATATGAAAGTTTGTTACCTGATTTATTTATCAAATACGGGGAAAATAATTCGAAGTGGTCTGTATTCTGTCGAAACTGCCAGACGCGGATCGCGATTTCGATCTTTTTGGATCTCATCCGCGCGTCGCAGACAGCTCCGACAGAACACAGACCAACTTTTACCTGCTGCCTTAACAGCGCGTTTTAGAAAATACCACAAATGGCGCGGTAAACGCCATCTGTAGTACTATGCTACATTTTAGGATTACGTATGCTCCAATATACCGGTAAATCGCAAAATCTCGACAGCAACAGTCCTGAGAATAAAAAATCCTAACGGATCAAATACCAAAAATCACTCTAAACAATTTTCTACGCCAAATTCAGTAAGGTTTGGTTAGGGATAGATTTTGTTAGGTTAGTTCCTTTGTTAATATTCGTGTTTATCGCTATGGGGTATTACAACTCTCAGGACTGTGAGATTTTTATTTACCTCCAAGCAACAAGCTTGTGTACATATCCGCATTTGACAGTAATTTGGAAAAAACGGGTATCAACGTAGGATGTATGAAATTTATTTTTGTACTTCCTATGTGCTAATGGTGAGACAGGCGAAAGTAAAGTGTGTCTTTTACGCGTAGCATGTGTAAAGGTTTACGTCAATTACTTATAATTTAAAGCAGGTCGGCTACAGAATCCTATCATTATTTATATTCTTAGAGTTATTAGTCTGGGAAATACAAACGCACCTGTACTCTAAATAAATGATTTAATGGTGAAAAAGAGACCACCAAGAGGTCACGAAACCCATAAAGATCGTGAACGTATACAGCACAGCCATTCAGAAATGATTCTTAATGGTTTTGTTTTATTTCAGCAAGCGAATGAAAATAAAATGAACGTCAAAGCATAACGGTAAATCCAAATAGTAAATGCATCAACAATAGACAGACAACAGATTCGTAGTTGTACAAGCTTTTGTTTCCTATCAAGACATTTGCGGTGAAATTCGTTTATAATATCCCCCCGATTAATGTATTCTGAATATATGAACTCTTTCAGGTTAAAAAACCAATTTTATTAGATGAAAACTCTAATATTTTACCCTTTGACTGAGAGTTTCTCCAAAAAATTTGTCACTTCAAAAAAGTGGGTACGGAATCATCTTTTCCTTACTGCAGTAATAATTAAATTTAAAAACATAATTTTACAAAGTTATTCTTCAAAACCTCAATCGAATAATTCTAATTAGGTACCTTAGGAGGAGTTGAAGATAGCTTTAAATAAAATGGAAGCGGTATTGACAAAGCAGTACTGTATGAAAATAAATAAAAGTAAAAAAAAATACTGGTATGCAAGAGAAGGAAAAGTAAGTAAAGAGCGAATATAAAGTTAGGAGACGAAAAGTTAGAAGAAGTGGCTGATTTTAAGTATCTAGGAAGTTAGACAAGTGAGGACGGAAGGAATAGTACGGATATAAAGCAGGGTCGAGTCGCCTTCATTAAAAGGAAGTCACTTTTATGCTTGCGAACGGTAAATTTAGAAATTCGAAAAGGATTGTTAAAGGTGTATGTTTAGAGCGCGGTGCTGTACAGGTGCGAAACATGGACGGTGGGCGCAGTGGAAAAGAAATGGTTAGAAGCGTTTGAAATGTGGTGTTACAGGCGAATGATAAGGATAGAGAAGGTTAGAAATGAAGAGATATTAGAAATAGTAAGAGAACAGAGGACTCTATGAAAGTCGATAAGAAATAGGCAAGATAGGTTAGTAGGACACCTTCTCAGTCATGAAGGTCTAGTAAAGTTAGGAGGGGTAGAGGTAGACCTAGATTAGATTACTGTTCGCAAATAGTTAAGGATATGGGTTGTTCTAGTTTAAGGGAAATGCAAAGATTAGATCAGAATAGGAAAGAGTGGAGGTGCGTGTCCAACCAGGCTTAGGACTGACGACCTTATGATGATGATTACCTTTATATGTATTAATTGCAAACTGAGTTATATTACACGAACGTCATTAAAACCAGACATTAAAAAATAATTCGAAAATTTAAAAAGGATACTTTTATATTTAAATTATCTCTGAAAAATTTTGGTAGCAGCAAACTGTCCAAAACAATTACGACATAGTTACTAGACGCATTACGATTACATGCGGAACGATTATAAGCGGATTCTAGAAATCGTGTTATGGTAGGATGATGTTCTTGAGTCGTTTTTACAAACGGTTGAATTTTCATTTGCAAAATGTAATAAACATATCTGCAAGCTCATATCCTGAAAGCGTTGATATCCACTCTAAGAACATTGGAAATTAAAAATGTAAACAACCTGGACTGCATTCCAGCGAATCTAACAGATTCCATTACCATTAAGATTTACCCGCATTCAACGTGGGCAAGGTGCAACATCAAGAAACACTCACATTTTCTGATGGTAATCGCTTAAAAGACACTAAAATAATTCTTTCTTTCAAGTAATTGAAGTAACCGTTGACTATTTGCATCCACATGTGTGCATGTACAGTACAACTTCTGTAATTCGAACTTTTTAATTTTGAATATTTTTTTGTTCCCTTGACATATATCATGTAGTTTTCCATTTACCTCAAACTCTTTACGTCGAGTTTCTTCATTTCTCTTATTCGAATTATTATGTAACTGGAAATTGTCTTTAATGAGAGATAGCGGTAATAAATGGTACGAATTTTTAAAGGAAATATTACCATCATAAATTTCTCTGCGGCATACGTTATTATATTGCAGAAAACAGCAAAAAGGCGGTTAGGTTAGGATCATACACTAACTATAGGAAAAGGCAACACGAACAAAGTACTTATATTGTCTGACATCGTGATCTGAGATTTAATAAATTATTATTAGCGATCTACTTAATAATAGTATCTAATACCTATACGTAATTAAGTTTAAAACTGACGGTAAAATGGTTGCATCTAGGAAGTTCGAGTTAGGGAAGTTTTACGATATATTGGGGTGAAATCGGCCACCTATTTTATTAAACGGTCTTGCGTTATGATGTAAAAACAGTCAGAAAATCAGCACGACTGAGATCGCTCATGAGTTTTATGAATTGATAAAAAAAATTCAATCATTATTGTGGAAAAATTGAGAGGTCAATTAATTTTTATGTAAAATAAAAAACTTTAACTAGTAGAAAAATTTTAATAAAAACAAAAATTATTTTACTATTTGTCCAAATTTTAACATCTAAGAAGTGTTTAATCATGTTGATTTTCTGGAAACGTTTTTTTTTATTATAATAAACTAATAGGTTTTCATGCGTGACAGAAAAAAAGTCGTTATTTGCGCTACCCTAACATAGACGTATACATAACTTTATAATGGATTCATAGATGTAAGCCTACAGCAATAACTTCTTTATATAAGATTTCCGCATTGAATATTTTTAAAACAATAATTATGTCACCTACTTAAATCATGATTTTTTTTCATTACTTATAATCTTTTACTTTTCATAATTTCAAAATTAGTATGTTCATTACTATGCAATGACATTGTAATAGTCGTGGAGTTGCATCTGAGATATGGCCAGATATCTTAATTTCCGGCAGGACATTTGTAATTA
>NW_020441010.1:808902-810319 GCF_000699045.2 Agrilus planipennis
CTCGGCACGTTTTTAGTTTTCAATAATATGGTCATTAATAGTTTTTACAAGTGCTTAAAGTTGATGTTTCTTGTAGGACACGTATTTTCAATAGAAATTAAAAAATTAAGAAATGCCCTTCGACAAGCTTTAGAACAAAGCTTTATCTATCTTACCACAAAATTTAAAACCTCTGTTCCAAATATTAGACTCATGATATCTAGAACCGATAAGCATGTTTTTACTCTACGGCGCGTGTACTACTGAATCCCCTTTTTTTTCCCCGGCTTTTATAAAGAATCTATCCGAGTAGAAATGAATTCGTGTTATTTTTCAACGTATCAGCATCTTTTGAGTACTATTGGCTCGTTCCTAGGCGACTTTTACAAATGATGTAACCGAGTGACTAATTTCAAAATTCAAAACAAGAAAAAAATCACAAAATTTTTTAAACTCTTGCCTAAAGCTGATTATAACGATTAATATTAATTGCGAATTTGGTTTTATTTTGGAACCTTAGAACGTATCCATTACCATTCCATATCCACGGTTTCTGTATTCGCGGCATATTTATGGAACGTATACCCCGCGAATAAAGAGCTTTTACTGCATTCACATAAACTACGAGAAATTTGCTTCTTGTACCATCAGCAGAGGTACATAATATGTAGACATATACAGAATCCATCGGTAGCGTGAATACTTTCTAAAATCAAATTGCAAATAATGTTTTTATGAATTTTTAGAGGACATTTACATTGGGAATCTTTTAGCAACTGGCATAAAACGTGCTATTTAATATGCGGAATATGAAGAACGTTCCGAACATATTGCATCTTGTGAACCGGATCTGTTTTTAAAATCGTCTGCATATGTATGTATTAGTCCGTATGTGTCAACAGAAATTATAAAACGTTTTTAATACGGAATTGACAGTTACGCCTACAAAAGCCTTAATACGTCAAGCACAAAAACCAGGTGCAAATGTATTTCGAAAAGTGACATATTATGTAGTTCGTCTATCATTTAACCATTCGATTTTTCGAACGCTTCAATCAATCTCCACACTGACAGGATAGCAATTTAGATAAAAAAAAATGTTGCTACAAGACGGATTTACCGTCTAAAAAAAAATATTCCTCTACTTGCCACTAGACACGGTTGATACTGTCAACATTGTTACCGATTGTTTCCTAATTCATAAGTGTAAAATTCCAAATCCCCCAATTGTTATTCATTATAGAGACAATTTAATTCAATTAAAATATAATATAATCCGACGCAGGAGCGGACTGAGGCCCAGGCAACCTAAGCACGTGCCTAGGGCCAGTAATTTTTGGAACCTGAAAATTAGGTTTTTAATTTTTATAATTAATTTTTATTTTTATTTGAAAAATATTTTATCTGAAAAATAGGCCCGGAATTACAATGTTGCTTA
>NW_020441010.1:813268-819786 GCF_000699045.2 Agrilus planipennis
CAGTTAACGAACGACGTTGGAAGTCTCTCTTTTTAAAAAGAAATCCAAAAATTGTAATAACACTTTATTTAAAAGAACTATAATTATTAGTTAAAAATATAAACAATTTGCCGTTCGTGAATTAAAGTATCCCAGCAATATGCTATGCACGTCAACTACAATACATTAATTAAATTAGAAGGCTAAAACAAAGCTTATATACTATACAAGAAATCGCTTATGTTGTACATTCTTGGAATTAGTTGTCGGTGTGAGAAACGCGCTGGTTATGATTTATTCACATCGATAACTCATTGAATTAATTTCATTCAAGAGTGGACTGTCTAATTTGACTTTCGTTTTTCTTGAGCTTTATGAACTCATAAATTTTGTATTTCAATCAAATCAAAAGTATAGCCGTCCTTACATCGTCTGTACAATTACATTTATTACTTCGGTAGCATTTTTCTCCATTCTTTTCGCTTTAAGGAATCTGGGAATATCGTATAAACTAGTATTTCATTTGTTGTTTTTCGTCGCATTGAAGGTTTCTTGTTAACGACGGTAATCTTTCAAAAGGATTCAGTCCTCGCTCGTTCGGGAAAAGCTCACGGTGGGCGTTCAATGTCTTTTTAAATTCTAAAAATATTACTTTTTAGGCTCCGAGGCCGCCGCCTTTGAATTTTTTACTACGCAAACGATATTTTCGAGTAGGACTTTATTATTATTCTGCCTCTGAATATACTCTACGTCAGAATCATTATATTCATACTAAGGAAATTATTTAAAGTGTAGCAGATCTCACGAAGCTATATCCTAGTTAAAAATGTTCAGTCTCTCAGAGTCTCTGAAAGCGAGACTCGAGTCTCTCTGGTGTCGCTGACTGTCAAAACAACTGTTTAGCGTCTCTGAACGAGAGACTCGAGTCGCTCATAGAAAGATCCTCATTTCGTATCCAGTTTCTGAACGAGAGATTTGAATCTCTGAACGAGAGACTCGAATCTCTCAATAAGTGGTGTTTCGATAGACATGGTTAAAATGTTCAGAGATTCCAGTCTTTCTACGAGAGACTCGAGTCTCTCAATTTTTCAGTTTTATTCATTCAGTCTCTCTGTGAGAAACTCGAATCTCTGAATTAACAATTTTATCGTTCAAGTCTCTCATACAGTGACTGTGAGAGATCCATAAAAACACCTAAGTAATAACTGAAAGATTGTGAAAGACTGTGAGAGACGCTCTCAGAGACGCTGAAAGACTCTGAGAGACTGGAAAGAGACTGATAATTTTTGTCTAGGATAGTTGCTTTTCCCATCACAAACCAAATGAGTAGAAATTATTTGTACTTTAGTAACTTTAATGAAATAATTTTGTCTTCATTTTTGGTTTCATCTTAATTATTCTACTATTCTGCCTATGATTTAAATATAGATTCGTTATATACAAAAATAAAAAAGCTAAATGATTTTTAAAATTCTCAAAAGATAATTTTCTGAATGTGAATCTGAAGTATCTTACAAACGACATTGCACAGTGTCTTACAGTTGTTTTATTACTTACTTTTTCAATTAAAGTATCTTTAAAATATAATTTTACTGCAATAAAACCTGTTTCTTAATTTGAAAGTAGCTCGACACAGCACTTGCATATTAAGCCCATTGCCTCAAGTAAATGGAGCATGATGATGCGAGAACCCTTCTGCCCATCGGTATAATAATCCGAAGAACCAGCTGTTCGTATTGCGTGCGTAAGAAGGTTAAGTAGGTCACTTTTTCCTGGATCGATGCTGACCTTCACAGACCGAATGCATTCATTCAAAGAATAATTTATCAAAGCACTGCAGATTGTTCAAATAATAACTTTTTATGTGTAGATATCAACAGAATAATAAGACAACTCTCCAAATTTACACACACGTTAATTAACTTAAAAGTTTTTGCTTAGAAATTGTCCAACAGAATTCTTGATGGAAAATTTAAAAACCCAGTTTGCTTTTTGAATTGCAGAGCCCTATTAAAATGCTAGAAAATCTTAGACGTTACGAAAGAAAGTTACCTTTTATAGTGTAACATATTCTTTCAAGAATTTGAACATAGGCACGGTGATGTAAATTGATTAGAAATTGAATTGGCGAAGTTTCCATATATTGTAATATCTGGAAAATAATTATTGTAGTATAAGTAATACTTTTGCAACTTATACGCTGTGTTTTACGCTGTTTTACAGGAAGAATTTGAATAAAATGAAAAATGTCATTCCCAATTATATACCGTAAGCTTTTAACGGGATAGTTATCATTTATTTTGCGCCATTCGTTAAACAAATAAATTTCGACGTACTATTTGGCTTTTCATTTTTTTACCAAGTTAACGTTTAAGACATGATTATCACTTCCTTGGATAGGTAACACATTTGTACCATCTTTCCGTCGTCGATAGTATGGATTACTGTTTTAGTCGCCAGTGGAGGCAACAATAGTTCTTTTTAACATCCGTCGGGTGTTAGTAGATAAGCATTTATGAAGCGTTAGATATTCGTTTTTTTTTTTCGGCAATTGAATTGAATCATACGGGTACATACACTTGCTGCGAATGAAGTTGTAACTGGGTGAAGTGTTGTTGTTGGAATCGGTGTTGGGTGCGTTATAGCACTGGAAGCCGCTTTTTTGTGGCGACGGACCAGATCGCATTTCGCAAAGATGGCATGTCTTTCTCTCTCAAGAGCACGGTTCACATTTACCGGTTGAATAGTGGATAAGAACACCCCGTATCACAAATAAGTCATCGCCGCCTCGGCAGCGGCAAGTTTGAAAAAAAGAACAAGAAAATAAAAAATACAGTCCATGCGACAATATGTGGTTGCGGTGATGCTATGGTGGTGGCGATTGTGACAATTGATACAGCACGAAAACAATTACAAACATGGACACAATAACAACAGATATGGTGGAACAACTAATTACGTATTATTGTTATGATAATAATGAGTAGGTGGAGGACATTTAACTACGGTGATGAGGTAACATCAGCCAGCAGGCACGTCACCTGGAATCTCTTGGAACTGTTGCTGTTGTTCCGGCTCCGGCGAAGGGGTTTTCGAGCGCGCACCTTCTTCCGTTGCAGAGGGTGGTGAATCCACGATTAACCACTCCAGTAAATTCATGCACGGAACCGCTTGTTACTCTTGTGTTCGCTGGTACTGTTATTATTGTGGCCGACGATCTTTATAGTATTTTCGACGATGTTTTTCGCGATCGGGACGGAGCACATGCGTCTGATTGTTTCACTTTCGCCGGACGAAGAAAGTCCTCTAAAATAATTCATTTATGCACGTCATCACTGTTTTCATTCATCCTGACGAAAAACTAACTATGTATGTGTACTATCGGGTTGGAATCAGGTCGATCAGCTGCGTGGCAAGTTTAAATACTGTTGTTGTCGTGGGAGCGGTGAAAAGACGAGGCTCACTTTGATTTATTTTCCGCGTACTACCTGTTTGTTCGTTGGTCCTTCGAGCCGGTCTCTATTGAAGAGCGAATGTGATCTCGCTTCTTACCAAAGCGCTCTGAGATTTGCACGCGACTGCACGTTTAGAACGACGCCGTCACTCTATATCCCTGCCACTCTTAACCGGTCCATTATAAAACCGCGATTCGCGCTCCTTCTTGCGTCATAGCCGCAGAGTGACGTCACCATTAATCGATACTGCTACGGTACGGCGCCGAGCGTCCCGCACGCCGCGTCCTACCCGGCGACGTCACTATTATGACGCTGCAGTAATGACGTAACATCCGACGGACTGTGTACTCATCCCTCTGACTTGCACCATTTCTACCCCGACGCCGACGGACGGGAACGCCATCGATTCCCGTACTACGACGCTATGCGCACTTCTGGCCAAATTTATGGGACAGTGAAATGCGCTTCCCAAGTACGATATCGTCTAAGGTTCACACTATATCATTCCTATAAACTACTTCCTTCCTACTAAGTCCGACATTATTTGAATAATGATGATTTCGTAATTGGATTTTTTTACAGGTCCATATTAACACTTTCATCAGATAAGATTCCCTTACTTCGAAAAAGAAGGAGAACCTTATATCCCTCTATTACCAACAAATTGACACATTACTGTTTTTTCACATGAGCTACTGTGGGAGATGTCTTTATATCAATAGATTTCTAAGAATGCAACCAAAACTTTAATAGTAAAACTAATTGATTACAATTCTCCATTACAAGTTTAAAGTTGTTATCATCAAAACATCAGCTTGTTCCTAAATTGTTCATGCAAATTATCCGAACATATATTATTAGGTCTAGTCAGAGACATATTAGAAGCAGAAACGGCAGTTAGGAGAGGTAGAGGTAGACCTAGACCTAGATTAGATTACCGTTCACAAATTGTTAGGGATGTGGGTTGTTCTAGTTCTAGGGAAATACGAAAATTAGCTCAGAATAGGTGCGTGTTCAACCAGTCTGAGTACTGACGAACTTATGATAATGAAATAATTCGTAGAAGTAATGATTTTGTCATTTTCAAACAATACCGTTCGATAATTTCGAATAAATCTTGCAGTTATGTTTTGATGAGAGCTTTCAGTTACAACATTGTGAGTAGGTTGTTTCCCTTTTTAAGTATACAATTTGGTTAAAATTAATGACGACTGCGGATCCATACTAAGGTTCTTCTTATTACTAATATTAATTAATATTGTTTATATCTTAAATTACAAGGATTTCCTCCAGGAGATCACTTTATTGCTTTCTAAAGAAATATTTACAATAAGTACATATTGGGAACCTATTGTAAATTTCTTTATATTTTTTTGTTTAACCAATCATGAATGTGAATTCAAAATTCTCACAACGTGATAATCCTAAACTTTTTATATTTTAAATCTTCGAAAAATTATACGACCAGCAATTCTTCATTGAAAACTTAGTTTAAACAAAGTTATTGAGTTTTGTACAGTACCAAATGTACGTTATATATATAAGTACATGCTTATTGATAGAAATGAAAATTGCAAATAACGAACAAAATTCTTGGCCCTTCATGTTCGTTGTAGATGGAAATAATCATTAAAATAGTTTGGTTATAAAACTAATTTACGATTTACGGGAAGTTAATCGCTGTAGATATATGCATTTAAATATTTCAGTTAGAGTTTGCAGTAAATATTTATGAGGAATAACGTACAAAATCCAATTTGATTTGTTGCTATAAAGGTTTCACTTTAACGATGATAATCCTTCAAAAAGATTGAGTCTTCACTCGTTGGGAAAAGCTTTTCGTAGGCGTTCGGTATCTTTCTGAAATCTAAAAATATTACTTTTTCAACGCTAAAATATGTACTAAGGAAAAGATTTGAGAAAGAATTAGAAGACAAAAAAGTACTAGGAGACACGCAGATGGGTTACAAAAAGAACAAAGGCACTATTGACGCAATCTACGTAATCAAAACAGCGTGTGAAGAAGGAATAAAGAAATAAAAAGGCGAAATATTCCTTTCCGATAAACTCAAAAGAGTCATGGCAAGGAAAAGCTCAGGAAAATCAGAAATAGATAACGAAGTAAGAGAGAGGATATCGTATAAATAAATTTACATTACGATTGATGTTAACGAAGAAAAATCCAAAAAAATAGCAATGAAAGAGAGAATAAGACAAGGTTGACCATTAAGCACCCCGCTTATTAACGTATCATTTACAGATTTAGAAGAAAAATCTGACCAGTTCCATGTGCAGATGATATAATAATATTAGCAAACAACGAAAGAGGGTTAAAAGAAATGATGCAAAAGAAAGAAGTCTGGAATTAAATACAGATAAGTAAGTCAAAAATTTTAAGGTGAAAAACTCAGGAGGAAGAAAGAAGAGATTAGAATTCCAATGCGAAGGAGAAACAATCGAAGAAGTTACTATCTAGGATTAGTACTGCAAAAAGATAATGGAGCAGATGGACACAAAAAAAACTGAGAAAGAAAGAAACAAAGTAGTAGGAGTAATTAGAAAGGTATGGAAAATGGGAGAAGGAAATCTCAAAAAAAGTTGGAAAAAAAGAATGTTCCTATTCGAGACATTTAATTGGTAAAGCGCATATTTATTATACGGAGCGGAAATATGGACGTAAAAAGAAGGAAGACAAATTAAAAGCATTCAGGTCAGATACATAAGATGAATTTTCAAAATTACTAGAAATACACCGAAATATCTATTACAATAAGAAACAAAAACAAAATAATTGGCCATAAAATATTTAAAGTTAAGTTTACTTTAAGTTTAAGTACGAAGAAAAAGGATTAAATTCGGAAGGCAATATGTTATTAAAAAAATGTATAAAAGTTAAAGATAATATATCGAATATTCAAACCGAATAAAAGAAAATCACAAGGGAAAGATGGAAAAAGAAAAGAAGATAGAAATTTAATGGAAAGAGAATGGGCGATCACGCACTACAGATGGAAACTCGAAAAAGACAGAAATGTATAGAAAGAGTTAGAATATTTAACTAAAAATATTGATAAAAAAAAAAAA
>NW_020441010.1:820668-827898 GCF_000699045.2 Agrilus planipennis
CAGTTAACGAACGACGTTGGAAGTCTCTCTTTTTAAAAAGAAATCCAAAAATTGTAATAACACTTTATTTAAAAGAACTATAATTATTAGTTAAAAATATAAACAATTTGCCGTTCGTGAATTAAAGTATCCCAGCAATATGCTATGCACGTCAACTACAATACATTAATTAAATTAGAAGGCTAAAACAAAGCTTATATACTATACAAGAAATCGCTTATGTTGTACATTCTTGGAATTAGTTGTCGGTGTGAGAAACGCGCTGGTTATGATTTATTCACATCGATAACTCATTGAATTAATTTCATTCAAGAGTGGACTGTCTAATTTGACTTTCGTTTTTCTTGAGCTTTATGAACTCATAAATTTTGTATTTCAATCAAATCAAAAGTATAGCCGTCCTTACATCGTCTGTACAATTACATTTATTACTTCGGTAGCATTTTTCTCCATTCTTTTCGCTTTAAGGAATCTGGGAATATCGTATAAACTAGTATTTCATTTGTTGTTTTTCGTCGCATTGAAGGTTTCTTGTTAACGACGGTAATCTTTCAAAAGGATTCAGTCCTCGCTCGTTCGGGAAAAGCTCACGGTGGGCGTTCAATGTCTTTTTAAATTCTAAAAATATTACTTTTTAGGCTCCGAGGCCGCCGCCTTTGAATTTTTTACTACGCAAACGATATTTTCGAGTAGGACTTTATTATTATTCTGCCTCTGAATATACTCTACGTCAGAATCATTATATTCATACTAAGGAAATTATTTAAAGTGTAGCAGATCTCACGAAGCTATATCCTAGTTAAAAATGTTCAGTCTCTCAGAGTCTCTGAAAGCGAGACTCGAGTCTCTCTGGTGTCGCTGACTGTCAAAACAACTGTTTAGCGTCTCTGAACGAGAGACTCGAGTCGCTCATAGAAAGATCCTCATTTCGTATCCAGTTTCTGAACGAGAGATTTGAATCTCTGAACGAGAGACTCGAATCTCTCAATAAGTGGTGTTTCGATAGACATGGTTAAAATGTTCAGAGATTCCAGTCTTTCTACGAGAGACTCGAGTCTCTCAATTTTTCAGTTTTATTCATTCAGTCTCTCTGTGAGAAACTCGAATCTCTGAATTAACAATTTTATCGTTCAAGTCTCTCATACAGTGACTGTGAGAGATCCATAAAAACACCTAAGTAATAACTGAAAGATTGTGAAAGACTGTGAGAGACGCTCTCAGAGACGCTGAAAGACTCTGAGAGACTGGAAAGAGACTGATAATTTTTGTCTAGGATAGTTGCTTTTCCCATCACAAACCAAATGAGTAGAAATTATTTGTACTTTAGTAACTTTAATGAAATAATTTTGTCTTCATTTTTGGTTTCATCTTAATTATTCTACTATTCTGCCTATGATTTAAATATAGATTCGTTATATACAAAAATAAAAAAGCTAAATGATTTTTAAAATTCTCAAAAGATAATTTTCTGAATGTGAATCTGAAGTATCTTACAAACGACATTGCACAGTGTCTTACAGTTGTTTTATTACTTACTTTTTCAATTAAAGTATCTTTAAAATATAATTTTACTGCAATAAAACCTGTTTCTTAATTTGAAAGTAGCTCGACACAGCACTTGCATATTAAGCCCATTGCCTCAAGTAAATGGAGCATGATGATGCGAGAACCCTTCTGCCCATCGGTATAATAATCCGAAGAACCAGCTGTTCGTATTGCGTGCGTAAGAAGGTTAAGTAGGTCACTTTTTCCTGGATCGATGCTGACCTTCACAGACCGAATGCATTCATTCAAAGAATAATTTATCAAAGCACTGCAGATTGTTCAAATAATAACTTTTTATGTGTAGATATCAACAGAATAATAAGACAACTCTCCAAATTTACACACACGTTAATTAACTTAAAAGTTTTTGCTTAGAAATTGTCCAACAGAATTCTTGATGGAAAATTTAAAAACCCAGTTTGCTTTTTGAATTGCAGAGCCCTATTAAAATGCTAGAAAATCTTAGACGTTACGAAAGAAAGTTACGCATTGGGATGTTTTCTCTTCCTTTAATATTTACCTTTCAATTTTGTGACGTCATGTGTAACGTACGTAAGAAGTTTATCTATGTCTATGGAATATTATTGTCCCAACAAGGGCATGTAGTCGGGTGGGGGGGGGTGACTTAAGGTGCTGGAGTCTGAAATTTCGCTATTTATAGTAAATCTGGGCTTCTGTACTACAAACACTTTAAAATTACCAAAAGCATTTTAAATGTGATGCCGATTAAAAAAAAGCTGAACAAGAAAATTAGTGTTAGATTAAAGAGAAAACATCTATTGAAACAGATACATAGACTTTGTGATCGTTTCTACTAACGACTAATTTTATTGGAATACGATCTGAGTCTACGTAGGCGCGAAGAAAATTTTGTTTATACTATATAAGACTAATAAAGATTAAATTACGGTTACTTAAGGTGAAAAGCCAACAAATCATTAGAACAGCACCATGAAGTTTTACCGCCTGTATACTAAATACTCCGTTGATCTTGAGAGATCTTATTTGAGTTTTGACTAATAGCTCTATCATAAAAAATCATGGCTACGGTCAATCCTAACATTTGCCCAAAGAAACAACAGAAAATCTTAGATCAGAGTGGGTGAACAGAATTGAACTAGTGTCCTTATTACACAGGGTGTAAGAGAAATAAGTGCCGAGCGTGCAAGAGGTTATAGAGCAGTATAAAATAAGACAATTAAGTAAATGTTTGTATATCTAAAAGTTTATCGTTTTCTTGAAAAACGTTCCTACTTGAAAGTACAAGTAAATTCAATTCCGACACTGGTAAAGAAATATGACTCGCAACGCCACACTCAATCAGCTGGTAATCAAGCATCAGTGTAGTATTTGTTTTGTATTTCTTTGTGCGTGTATTGTTTATTTGATAAATTAAATTAAGCGTGACTTAGGCTGTTTATGATAACAGTTAACATCTTATACCTTGTATGAGGCAATGTGCAGTTCAATAAACTAATTCAGCAATAGAACCACAAACATTAATGTAGATCAGTATGTCACTGTTATTATAATGTAACATGGTACTTATTTACGCCTTTGAACCATGACACTTGATTTCAAAGAAGTCAATTTCCAAAATAGTACACGCGAAATAACGAAGAGCGATGGCTCCTCTGATGTAGCAGTGTGGTAAATTTTAAAGGAACGTATGCTGCATCTTCATCATTTGCAGCGAGTGCAAACCTTAAATTACTTGAAACTGATTTTCAGCCGCGGGTGGATTTGTGTCGGTGGTTTTGAAAGAAAAGTGCTACATAGTCCAATTTTTTTCATGGGGTGTTGTTATGTTACTTTTTTGGTGAGTTTACATATAACCAACCTCATTTTTTTTCTTTCTTTTGTTTTTTTTATATTTACATAGCGCCTGTAACGTACCTATACTTATTAAATTTATTTAAACTAAACATTATGTGCAGTACTAAATTATTTATGTATATTTTCGACGTTCGATAATCGGCAATGTTAAGAGTAAAGTTTTTTATCGCACTACGTCATTTGGTTGACACCTATGTTGCCAATTCACACACAGGACCGGCTTCGGATTGTAAATTATTGTGATTTTCGTAAAAAAATTTTTGGCCTTAACCGCTGATGAAATCACCCTGCAATGGTTTATTGCGTCTAGTTTAGACCCTCCAAAACTCAACACTTATTCCTGTTATACTTTGTATATTTGTTTGTCAATAATTTTTGGTCAAAGTTTAGACTTTCTTAGAAATGCTGCCTCATCTACTCCTTTTTGGTTTAGATTAATAACTTTATTTTTGGATTAATCGCAGCGATTTCTTTTTTTGTGAATCTAATTATTGTTTGCGATTCCAGAAGCTAAGAAATTGTTTGAAGGTCTCGGTTTTCAATTAGTTTTCATTTCGAAGAGGGATTTTCTCGTGATCGATATTTCTACTGCTGTCACTGTTAATAGCGGAATGAGTTTATAATGAAAATGTCGGTTGAATTTAAACAAAAACCAAAGTCGCAATATTTGTTAGAGGATTTGCAATCGATAAGATTTTGGTCTAATATCTCAGATCTAAAGTTTAAGACAGAGTAAAGAAAATTGTGTAACCATATTAAATATCTGTAGCTGAATTATTTTCATTTGGTAAGTAATTTTCTGCTTGTCATAATCATTTGTTGTTATACAATAGGGAAATAATTAATTAATTTGTTTTTTCAATTTTTTAACTTATGTAATTATAACACTCTTTCGGTTACAAAATATTCTAAAAGGTTCATTTTACAAAAGTGAGTACTGAAACGGATCAAAGGGTTACGAAAGATAATTTTTTGTTATTAAAAAGGATAGTCTTATTATTGTGAAATAGGTTTCTATTAAATACGCAGTGATGTTTATTTATTTTTTTATTGGAAATAGTTTTTTTTTTTTCCTTTAATTACAATTCTTACTTGCCGATTTTTGGTTTACTTTATATTTCAGTAAGATGGAAAAAATGACAGGCTCTGATTTAATTTCTTGGCAAGTGTAGGAAGTCTCAACCTTAGTTGTTCTTGAGCTTTATGAACACATAAATTTTGTGTTGCAATCAAATCAGAAGTATAGCTGTCCTTGCCTCGTTTGGAAAATTACTTTTATTACTTCGACGGCAGTTTTCTCGGTTCTTTTTGTTTTAAGAAAAGGCCAGATTTTTATATAATTGAGTGTGTCACTTGCTTACATAATTACTATTACAAATAATGAGTGATAATAATGTATAAAATCCTTTAAAAGTCCTATTCACGACATTCTCCACTTACATATATATTTGGGCTATTTCTACAAGTCATTTCTTAACTTACAGAAAAGGAGAAATTCGAATGTCTAATTTTATTATTAAAAGCGCGTTAAATTTTCGTAAAACACAAAAAATTCAATTTGTTTTAAAGTGACTTAATCTAGCGCGATATCTTTATTTGTTTAATTAAATTGTTTACTAATTTTTCTTATACTTCCATTTTATTGGCATTTTTGATTTACGATTACAAATAAAACCGTAAACTTTTTATTAGATGTTGGCCTTGCATTTATGATTTCCTTCATTAAATCTGCAGATCATTGAATATCTTTATATTAATTAAATAAAATTAAAATTGATATTAATAAGATCTGACAACGAATTTTAGGTAGATAGATTTATTGTTTAAGTTATGTAACGTTTTATTACACCGTTATGGAAACAAAAAAAATAGTTTTTATGTTCATTTAAATAAACTCCCACAGAATCACATGTTTAAAGTGCACCTACTTTTTGTTTCTTTTAACACTATTCGCTATATATACATGTAAGTATGTACGAGGGCGGTTCAATAAGTACCCGTGTTTGAAGACATAGGACGCTCCTGAGGGAAATTGGCGTTGTCATCGTGTGCTGGCATCTATCAAACCACGCCAAAACGAATTTCAGACTGATTGATAGGTTAGTTTGGATTTGGCAGCCATTCGACTGAGACGTGCTTCGTTATTTTCGCAAAGATGGAAAAAGAGCAGTATCGTTCGGTAACTCGCTTTTTGTTTTTGGATGAGAAAAAATGCGAGGAGATGAAAACAAAGTTGGATACTGTTTCTTGAGACATTTCGCCATCTATGACCACAGTTAGATATTGCTTCAACGAATTTAAACGTTGGCAAAGGTCCGTTTTTGATAGGAGCGACCAGGAAGCCTGGCAAACGTTACCGAGGAAACCATTTTATGGATTTTTTAGGAAAAGGAAGAACGATCACTGGACAATACTACAGTAAGTTATTCAACACGATAACGCATCGCCACATTCATCAGGAGTTATTGCCGCGAAACTGCATGAATTACGTTATTATTAACTGCTGCCGCACACCCCGTACTCACTCGATTTGATTCCCTGCGACTTCGTCTTGTTCCCTACCATGAAGAAATGACTCGCGAGAAAAAAATTTAGCTCAAACGAGGAAGTCATCGCCGAGACAGGGGGGAGTTTGGAGAGTTCAACAAATCTTATTTTTTGGAGAGGTAAAAAAAATGGTAGGGACGTTGGGAGAAGTGTATCTTTCTAAAAGGGGACTATGTTGAAAATTAAAAAAAAAAATTAAAAGTTTCATTTCTAGGACGGGTACTTATTGAACCGCCCTCGTATAAGGATTTTATCTGCAAAAGTTGGAGTATACTACACTACACTTATATGGTTTTTCTGGGAGATATTTTCAATTTTAAATAATTTATTGTAGTTTAAATTGACCCTCACAAATTAATGGCTACCTGAGTAAAAATAAAAAGAATTATAAAACCACCGATTCGCCTCCAAATGTCTGAAATGACCTAAATTACCACCGAAATAGTTCCTACAAATTTAAATTCTAAAATTATAGCCAAAATACTAACTCTTTGAAATTCTAAAACNCCTGCGCGCGTTGCTACGCCACCAACTAAAATAAATTTAAAGGAAAGACATTACACAAATATTTAATTCATTTTGAGTCATTTTATTGATTTTGTTCATTTCTAAAAAATTGTGACATTGCAGCGTTTCGTTTCGATTTGATATTTATTGAAGTGCTGTGGGATACACAATACTTCTTGTTTTTCCTGTCCCAGAAACCTTCTTTGATTCATGCACAACAACTTTGCTAAAGATCATCATATGGTCAAATGCATAGTTTACGACTAAGGACATAAGACAAACATTCATTTTTATATAATAGATAATATTTTTAATAAAGCTATCCGTCTGCCTACTTTTTCAACATCGAAGAAGTCAAATCATGCCTTAAATGTACATCACAATCTGATTTTTCAGTTTAAAAATTAATTTATTGTGTGTGTAGGTATTATAAATTTGTTGATTGTTTGAATTAATTTGGCGTATGCTCCAACCAAAATATTGCATATTAGTAGGTATTTGACAATTTATAAATAATTTCCATTATCGTTGTTTGTTGTGAGAAAATAAATTTTAATTGAAAGAGTTCTTTCTGGTATTCTCACTTTACACGCCAAATTAATTGCGAGCAAACTATTTTATGTAAATGATAACGATTGTTGTTTTAAATATTTAATAGTCAACACTTAACTTACACGTAGAATTAAAATAAACTAAATAAATAAAATTAGATGTAAAAGTATAAAAGTAGGCTCTATGATTGAATATGAATTGATTGTTGCTTGTTGATACTGTTTCGATACTGATTTGATACTG
>NW_020441010.1:835076-838186 GCF_000699045.2 Agrilus planipennis
TAGAAAATACCACAAATGGCGCGGTAAACGCCATCTGTAGTACGATGCTACATTTTAGGATTACGTATGCTCCAACAAGGTCCATTTAAATATATGGATATCTACTTGCTGAAACGAATCCCGGCGTAGCTCACCTCAACGTGATAGGCACGTTACCATAATCGAATAAAATAATTCGAAATATCTATATAGATTCAAATTTAATATCCGTTTAGTGCTGTTTTTGTGCTTTTTTTGTATAAATGCGTCGCTCTTTCGGGGGTATTTCGCTAGCTTTCTGATGGAAAGCAATCGGCGCTGTATCCGTGTTCTTTTCGTACTAAATGCGATACTGTTTAATGATAATTATATAAGTAACTGTATTATTGAATTAATCGCAGAAGTTACACCGTTATACAAACAAAAAGGTAGTTTCGATTTTTTAATGTTCATTTAAATAAATTCCCACAGAATCACTTGTTCAAAGTATACTGTTCGCGATATGACTGTAAGTTTCTATAAGATCTTTATCTGCAAAAGTTGAAAAGTACACTACAGTTATACGATTTTTCTTCGAGAAGATGTTTCATCTTAGACATTTGATGATGTACATTGCAAACTCCTCCGGGCTCTTCAGCAATCGCCTTCTTCCACCACGATTCTCATTCACCTAAAAGAAATCTGATTACATAATGTTAACCACACATTATTTAAATGAACCCGGTGAATTTATTAAACAGACGTTTAGACTTGTTTGTAGGCAAAAAGAGAAATTAGAAGTCGACACATCTGCCTTACGTGAATTCCTTCGGCCTCTGGCGAGAATCTAGATAATTATTTAATTACAGATATTACGAACCATCCTTTTTTTCTTTTAAAACATTTTTAAATGCATATGCTATGGTGAGTGTCCGTTATTACTGAATGTTAAGATGCACTGGCGTATGTCGACATTCATCAATTTCAATGGTGGAAGTCCGAACATGTTTTATTAATCGTTTAGAATCGGACATACACCGGCGAATGTTAATATACACCAAGACGATGCATAGTAGTATTTGTAGTTTTATTTATTGCAACAATTTATGACCTAATTGTGTAACTCCTAGTCGTTAAGGGTCATAATTTCATTCAAGACGTGGTATATATGATAACTGACCGAAATCAACATGAAAAGAACATTCCTTTACTGAATCTATACTGGCAAATTGATTTTAAGGTCACCCTTGTATTACTGCAATACAGCAAACAGTATAATACGTTAATATTCAAAATCATAAAAAAATAATTAAGTATGTATAAGTACGTATAATGGCTCTGTGCAGGTGCGAAACCTGGACGGTGGATGCGGTGGAAAAGAAAAGGTTAGAACACATTCGAAATATGGTATTACAAGAGAATGATGAGGGAGGATACCGTCGATAGAGATTAGAAAGTTAGAAATGGGAATGTATTCGAAAGAGTAGGAGAGCAGAGGGCACGACGGACATCAGTACGAAATAAATAAGATAGATTGATAGGACACTTTCTCAGGCATGGTTAGAGAAATATTAGAAGCAAAAACAGGAGTTAAGAGAAGTGGAGGTACACCTAGATCATATTAGTCTTCGCAAATAGTTAAGGATGTGGAATGTTTTAGTTTTAAGGAAATGAGAAAGATTACCCCAGTATAAATAAGAGTATAGTCTCAGGATTGACGACTCAATAATGATAACGGTGAACAGAAATTTATTGCATTTATTTTGTGAGCGAAACAGATCTCGATAATACCCAGAAAATAGGTGATGAGATACTTCACCTACTTCGTCGGAATAGCTGTCACAGAAGATCATAAAGCGATCAAAAACAGCACGGCGAAAAGAACTATGAAAATTTTCCATAAATATTCAGGAATACTCTACTACAATATAAATATGTGACCATACTCATAAGGGATTTAGTCGATAATAAGTAGTATAAATTCTCACTGATAAGGTAATAAATAATTTAATTTTAAATAACTGCATACCTCTTAGAAAATTTGTTACAATACTACAAGAAATATTATAATTTATTATTTAATGGATCTTCGGTACATTGCTTAGGTAACTCCATCCATGGTTTTCTGATAATAGCAGGGATTAAACATCAGTAGGTAAAGATGCATTGAAAATGTGGTCACATTAAATCGATTTTCCTTCAAGATAACAATCACGTCTTATTATATGTCTTATCTATGTCCCCATAATTATTAATTTGTTTACCGTTTTTTGCGCGGTAGTTTAATGTATTTAGTACAGCTTTATTACAGAATTACCTTCCAGCTGCATATCCTGGATTCGCGTAAATCCTCTGGATATGCATGTTGGTAATGTTACCATTACTTACCTTCGGAAAAAGTCAGTATATCAAAAGTTGTCTTGAAGGAATCGAACATATTCTTACGTTGATGACTTGTTAAGATTGTAGCTGATCGCGTGTGTGGTTTATTAACGGAGCTTTCGCCAGTGTGCCATGTCGAAGAATTTGCAAAATAAATTTCTAAGACGTATTGAACCTTTCCAGCAGAATGTCATCGTGAGATTTTTAAACAAGTTCAAGAGATAAATGACATTTTCAGGCAATACCAACGTTATCTTTTATTTTAAACACGTAATTGCTATAAGTACTTAACATCTTACATCTACCTACCCGATAAAAAAAAATACCTACCAACTCATAATATAGTGCTAAATGTAAAATAAAAGGTGATAGCGAATTTGCTTTGTCAACCAATGATGAAATGCGCATGTACAACTGTCGTTGATATATTATTAGTTATAACGATGTCGTGTTGCGAAATTAACAAAAAATACTTGAACTTATTGGTACTTATTGTACCTAGTAGAGGTATATTAAAGAAATAAAACTAAAATTTAAGGGATTTACACTGGATCGCAAATATGAGAACAACCTCACTTACAATGTAACTACCAAAATTATGAAAATACCACAAATAGCGTGGTGAACGCCATCTGTAGTACGATGCTACATTTTAGGATTACGTATGCTCCAACAAGGTCCATTTAAATATATGGATATCTACTTGCTGAAACGAATCCCGGCGTAGCTAACCTCAACGTGATAGGCACGTTACCATAATCGAATAAAAT
>NW_020441010.1:838481-844592 GCF_000699045.2 Agrilus planipennis
TTCTGTCGGAGCTGCCTGCGACGCGCTGATGAGATCCAAAAAGATCGAAATCGCGATCCGCGTCTGGCAGTTTCGACAGAATACAGACCACTTCGAATTATTTTATTCTACCAAAATTATCTTCAGTACAAAACGAGTGTGCATTTAGGTAACTTGTGGGGCGCTTTGAAGGCGTGACCGGGTGAGCGAAAATGCAGAATTGTTTGAATCAAAGCGTTTTTATATCCAGGGAAAACATACGCACATACAATACAAATTTTCAAGAACTGATGGCTGAAAACTTCAGTCAGTGATTCTGGAAATCTCCTACCCTAGTTACAAACATAACAAGTACGTCATGATTTAGTTCACTCTTCTTGACGACAGTGAAAACGATGTAACCTACAGTTCTCGAGCGCAGTTTATATTGTATATGATAAGCAAATGTGAACATCAGTCAGTATCGTTCAAATTGCTTCGTACGGACTGTGTTGAAAATACATACACTCAATTTGTCAGGAACACGATAATACATACATTAAACAAGATGCTCAACAAGCGTTAAACAAAATCAAAGTTCTTAAAAGGAACTGATCAGTTCGAAGAACAAAGTGAGTAACCATAAATGGGTATCCTTATGCTTACGGTCTTTGAGCTACTGTCCAACGCCATTTGTTAAGGTGAAAAGTATCAAAGCTCAAGAAACTTTTGCGTGCTTTATTTACACTACTGTAACGTTGATCAACAAGTAGTCCCTTCGAATTTCATTCTAGTGCAAATTTTGAGAATAGGGTGGAAGTTCTTCATCCTGCTTTTAGAAACCATTGGATTCTGGACCACTAAACTAAAAGCTGCTGGATTGGTCCTCTTCCTACGCATCTTCTTCCCTAATAACCTCTTCAAATGCACACTGTCGACGTCGCTAACAAAGTCGAAAGTATTTGCTTAGTCCGTTACACGCTGCTATTTCAAAAAGAAATTTGAGAAATAACCTTAGAGGGTGGGTATACAATGGTTATCATAATTAAAACTATTTTGAGAATGGTGTGTTCATTTTTCAGTAATTATATAGGTCAAAAAAAGTAAACGGTTATGAAGCCCTAAAACAAAAGAAATGGCTGATTTTTGGTATCTAGGAAGTGATATCATTCACAATGGAAGGAGCAGTGAAGATATAGAACAGACGCCTTCAACAAAAAGAAATTACTTCTATGCTTGCGAATGATTAATTTAGAAATTCAAGAAAGATTGTTAAAGATGTATGTTTGGAGCGCAGTGCTGTATGGATGTGAAACATGTACAGTAGGGGCGGCGGAACAGAGAATATTAGAAGCGTTCGAAATGTGGTGTTACAGGCGAATGATAGGGATATCGTGGCTAGAGAAGATTAGAATTGAGGAGGTATTACAAAGTATAGGTGAAGAGAAGTAGGATGCCCTAGTTTTAGGGAAATATGAAGATTAGCTCATGATAGGAAAGAGTACCTACAGAAGTCGTGTCCAACCAGTCTTCGGACTGACAACTTTATGATGATGACAATGAAACAGTAAACTACCATGCCTGCATTAAGTGACCTTTACTAACTTCAAGCTTCAACTGTAATAATGTTGTTGTTTTTAAAACTCCGAATAGTACAACTTAAAAAAAATACATGTTTAAAATTATTTTAAGTACGGGGAACTCCATATAAAAAAAGTACAAGTAACGAAGTAATAATTTACCTACTTGTTGCTCCTGTGTCTATTTGTTTACTTTGTTAATAATAGTCAGTCTAGAAAAGAAAGTGGAAGAGGATTTTCGTGTTAACTCATTACAAAAACGTTTTACCGTCGTATTCTGTCGCTATTACTTAATTCTACACGAGACTGTTTACATACTAATATTTGCCTAGTAAAGAAGTTTGGCTTGTCTAATAATAAGTAGCTGTTTGTCCAAGTTGATTGCTAAAGCATTGTGTCTAAAAAGACTTGGTAAATTCCAAACCACTTTATAAGAGTATTTTCATACCAATAATTTATCGAAAAGGAGAAACTTCAGTTTTCTCCTAGAACTGCAGAAAATATTCTTTAAAGTATTGACATAACAGTTGGGTTTGATATGAAAGACTAATTAATATATTTGTAGTTATTTGTTTCATTTCTATTTTGTTTGCTGTCAAATTACCCACTTATTCCTACTTTCAAAATATTTGTAATTTGATGAGTACGTAGAACCTTTGTCTGTCCATTGGGCTAAGAATAGGTTTTCAAAAATAACAATTATTGTAGATTGTAGGTCAGTTCTTGTTATAGGCTCGTTGGATAAACATTATCCATTTCATAATTATATTGTATTTTATAAAGGAGTTCTCATTATAGGCTCGCTGGATAACCGTTATCCTTTCAACTTTATTATAGTATATAAGAATAGTGTAGTCAGTAATTAATAATTAAACAGAATTTGGAAGTTTTCTGAAGACAGATTCTTGAAATTACAATTAATAATATTGAGAAACTGAACCTGACAATTAATACAAATAAACAAAGAAACAAATATAAAAATGAACAGATATACCTACCTACAAATAAAGAAATATACAATTATGATGATAAAATACTAACAAATATGTTAAAAACATCTAAACATTGTCTATTTATAGAAATATGTAGAAATTATTTGTTTCCTAATTACTTATTAAAAGGCGTCTTTAAAATATTTTATATATAGGTATAGAAAAACTGATATACATTTTTAAATAATAATAATTTTTCGGATAGGTGGGAATTTACCTATAAATATCAGAACACTTCCTAAACTTTATTTTGTAAAATTACTCAGTTTCATTTACACAGCTGTTCTTTTTTTTTTCTGTTCGTTAACTAGCAAACTTGAGCTTTTTTTATGTAAATTTCTGTTTAACATATGTTTACAAATGAATCAGCCTCCTGTTGTCTGAGGACGCGTCGTGGTTCTGCATTGTATGTCTTTTCTTTCTATTGAACCGTTATATCACTGTAAGAGGTAATTATTAGGTGCGAATTCTCATCAGAATAACGCCAAATTCCTGTCTTTTCTCGTTACCAAACATGAAAACTAACTCTATTTAATAAATAATACGGAATTTAGAACAATTTTTGGGTTTAAACTGTACATTTTTGACGTAAAAGTAAAACCACACACTCTTTTGTATTACTCACAGAAAAGTTTGGACCAGACCTAATTTTTGCATGTACATTAGTAAAAAATTAGGTACATCATTAACAAATAAGTTTGAGGAATGTTGTTTATAATGTTTTACCGTGTTTTTCTCATAATTTTTTGTCTAATGATTTCATCGAAAAACATATTGAATGAGAAAATTGTTTAGGATCCCTTATTCGATAAGGTTAAGGGGCTCCGATTTTTCAAAGTTATTCTAAATAACATCCTCGTTGTAACTTTTTTCGATAAGGTCATTAAAAAAAAGTTATTGAAGAAAATAGAAAAAAACATGGAAAAATGGCCTTATATTATTTATAAGTATGAGTTTCATTTCTTATTCGTGAATTGGGGCTGCGCTCCTCTCCATATATAGACAAAGGAGAGTTCCGCGATCCCTGATTGAAACCTTCCTGGAGCTATAAAATCGAAAATTAGATTTATATTCTTTGAAAGTGTCTCATCATCATCATAAGGTCGTCAATCCTAAGACTGGTTGGACACGTACCTCTACTCATTCCTATCCTGAGCTAATCTTCGCATTTCCCTAAAACTAGAACAACCCTCATCCTTAACTATTTGTAAACAGTAATCTAACATAGGTCTACCTCTACCCCTCCTTTCTCCTGTGTCTGGCTCTAATATGTCTCTGACTAGACTTTCACGTCTGAGAAGGTGTCCTACCAACCTATCTCGCCATTTCTCATTGACTTCCATAGAGTCCTCTATTCTCCCATTCTAATACCTCTTCATTTCTAAACTTTTCTACCCACGTTATCATCATCATTCGCCTATAACACCACATTTCGAACGCTTCTAACCTTTTCTTTTCCGCCGCGCCCACTGTCCATGTTTCGCACCTTAACTTTACTCTTTTGTTGATTGTGACAAAGCAAAGAAAAATTCAGAGACCAGTAAAAAGAATAATAAATAGCTGGTTACTAACAGACATTCTTAATTTTGTCCTATCTTTTCCATTTAAGAAATTAAAAACTACTGGTGCTTATTTTTTTTTTTTTAATGTATCTAATTCGAATTCCATCTAAGAATAACAATAAAGTTCTGATTTATGGTGAAGATTTGAAAAAAAAATTGATGGGTAGATCGTACATAACTTGAACAATAAACAATAGATTTTGGATCTAATTAAGTTACCCATTCCTGTTATATAGCGTATGGGAAAATACGTATTTTGGCATAATATGCCGATTTTATCAATATTAGGAGGTAGTTGTGCGAAGACACCGACACACACGTACGAATACACATATTTAGGAAGAGACAATTTGTATATGTGTATTGTATATAATTTGAGGTTCTCTATCCTGACATTCGCTCTATCGCCTTTCGCAACCGGTATATTTTAATAGGTATCAAAGTTTACTTGCCCTTTTCGAAACTTTCTTTCTAGTTTTTTTTTTCACTGAATTTCTAGTATTATATAACCATAAAGATACCTACGAGATTTATTTTTGGATTTGTGATAAAATGCAAAAAAGGTTTCGACCGAAAGCCTTTTTTGTTTTTTTTAATTGCCTGTGACACTGCTATGCCCACCGTGTCTATAAGTGCAAACTGACGAATGCAAAAAATGCAGATCATTTGTCGTTGTCAGGATTAACTAATAATCTCTTTATGGTCAGTTAAACCGAGCTGACAGTATCCGTCTTTAAAAATTATTCTACATATTGAATATGCAAATACGTTAATCATTAAGAAGGCAGCTAAGCTGCCGTTTATTAAGAAACGATTAGCGAGTGCACACTGTCCAGTTGCTTATTTATTGACATTATACTTAACGAATCATTTGGACAGAGACAAGTTTTACAAAAGATCCTTGTAATTACGTCTCGTTGTATCAAGGAATTTTTAAAAAATTAGTTTCGAAATAGTGCAAACTTATTTTTTCATTTCGTCGACTGACACCTAAATTACAAATAAAGGATTTAAGGTAGGGTTTGAAGCCCAAAACCATTATTTCTATTCGGAGGTATGTCAAAATGATGCGAGATAAATAAAAATTCAATTCTAAAACTCCTGTAAAAATTACAAATCGATTCACTAAACCGTTAAAAAGTTATTGAAATTTTAAAAAATTGTAATTTTACACGTCATTTTATAGAGATTCGTTAACTGAATTATACAAGGTGTACCTGAAACAAGTTATACTTCGTTTAGTTTCTGTAGCGATGTGACCTTTAGTTTAACCGGCGCAAAGTAGAAAAGAACAGCACTAGACCAGACAAGAAACGAGACAACTCTCGGCCAAACTCTTAACCGGTGAGGAGCGTACAGTACTGCACGGAAAAATTGACTATTTGATCCACTACAATTTCATTGCTCAAATGTGCTGTTATTGGTACCATTTACTACTGAAAATATCAACGAGATGTTTATTTATATTTGAAGACATATTAAAGGCTTTAACGCTTGTTTTCGAGTCGCACTACTATTCATGATTGAACAAAACTTTTGGCAGGTACTGTATGAAAGAATATGTTTAATGAACAAGAGTCGAGAGTATAATGAGCTTTTTTCTTCCGACCTACGATTTTGCCAGCGCGCATCCAAGACACTGGAAGGGGCACATCGCTAGAGAAAGTAAATGAAATATAATAAGCTGAACTTTCAGGTAGGGCACCACGAAACAAAAAAGTACCTAAATACCGTTTTATGGGAAAACGTAGTTGAAAGTACAAGCAAATATAATGCCAGCCCTGGTAAAGAAATACGACAATGCAACGCCGCATTCATTCACAATTGCACTTGATTATCCGGTAGACACCTAGACCACGCTTATTGCATCTAATTTACATCCTCCAAAAAAAAAAACTTTTGGGTGTTTCATTCCCACCAGCCAGTAATGCTGGTGGGCGGGCAGTCCCTCCGGACTACGCCGGAAGGTAGGGCGGAAGGCCCTCTTCAGCCTGCTTTCAGGAATCGTGGGAATGGGTG
>NW_020441010.1:844784-850290 GCF_000699045.2 Agrilus planipennis
AATGATGGAAACAAAGATATAGTTGCACGCCCAATAGAAATCGGTGAGAAAAAAACAGTATCGGAACCTACACAACTATTTTCTTTCTATAAGTGATGATCAGCTTATAAATGAAAGGAATTTCTCTAGTAATATGTAGGTAGGGACTTGACGAAAACCGAAATTGATCCATTTTACATTTAGAAACATATTAATTAAATATATTCGTAATATCATTTTAACTCATTTATAAATTGTATATTACAATGACATTGATTTTGATAAATCTTTTATTTAGATGTACAAACCCCGTCGCCGTCGATCCTTAGGGATGACGATATGTTGACGTAAATATCGAATGTCCTTATTCTTATTTCTTGTTATTAATAAATAATTAGGTAACAATGTGTTGGGGTGAAAATGTTTCTTTTTTCTTGAAAAAAAAATATAAAACAATTACATATTAACTTATAACATTCGATAGGAAAGTCTGATGCTAATAATAATTTATTAAATATTCAAGATCTTCTTTATATGTTAAAATGTGATGTGGTTTGGATCTGGTGCTCGGTGGAACCGGCACTTTTTTATCATGTGTACTCATATTCTTTCTAGCACCGTTTCATTTCTAACCTTCTCTATTCATGGTATCCTCTTCATTCGTCTATAACACCACATTAGTAAAAAAACGTAAATGTGAAAACTGGAATTTTCAAAATTATTTTTTATGATCACGGAGAAGACTGACAATGGAAAATTTACCATGCTAGCACGGTAAAAATTCCTTGGCTTTGTAGTGAAGTTTTAGATTCTCTTACAAAAGTTATTGGACCAATTTTGAATTATTCCTAATTTCACTCAGAAAATTGTCAGTACATATCTCTTGCACTCACTTTACAATGACGAGGATGATATTTTTTCTAAGATTTGTCCTTTCCGTGTACCTATAATAAAAAACTTTGGGAGGCTCCTGAAGTATTTTTTACCTTAACGCAGTATCGAACTCTCTGAGAACCGTAGTTAAACATGTATTATTCAACTGGTATTACAATTAATTTTAATATAATTTGCAGTAGGAAAATTATTATGAAGCATATTTAAAAATAAATAAATATGAAACACAACAACACTCCTAGAAAGGGCTTAACGAGGATGATCCAGATCGTAGTATACATTTTTTTTAGGATATGAGTGTAGTAACTGTGAACAATTCCAATTTTTGACATACAACATGCTTATCTGAGGAATGCACGTTCTTTCTTATTTGTTACGTCAACAGGTGAATCTTAATAAGTTTTAAAACTTAATCTACCCTCGCATGGAGGATATTTTTGATTTATGTCTTAAAATGCAGTTTGCCAAAGGCTTGACTGACGTCACATGAATGTTAAATCGTACTTTATTTGTTGCTTTCTTAGGTACATACCATAAAATTATAAAAATGTATCTAAGACCTTAAAGACAATAAAAATGTTGTAAATAAGGTTTCCAAAAGAAAAAGAGACAGAAAAACATGTTTGGTATAGTAAATAGGCGTAATGATCATCAGCTGCAGCGAAAGGTTCTGCTCATAGATAATTAATGGGTAACTTTGCTAATGAATATTACAATGTTAGCGGTTGTGTATGTTAATCGTCTTTTTTGTAATTGTAATAAATCAACATTTTTCTGCATTATTATTGAAATGAGACAAGAACTGTCAATTAAAATACTGACGCCTTCTGCTACCTGACTTTTTATTTTTACGAAAAATTCTTGACAAAAGTGTAGCCACGGAATATGTAAAAAAAATCATTTTTGTGAATCTCAATTTATTAAAATTATTCGTTGAAATAAATAGTACGTCGCTTCATTTGAACATGAAGACGACGAGAGCAAAGTCCCGGATGACGAAATGTTCATAATTTCCATGTATATAAACATTTCACTTCTGTAGGCTATTGTAAAGGAATACGTAGATGAGCTAAACGATATGATGTCTCGGGTTCGTATTTTCGATACACCATTTAACCTCGATATACCCTATACCAGGGATGGCGAAACAATGGCACGCGTGCCATTAGTGGCACGCAACACAATATTTTGGGCACGTCACTAGTGTTTCTGTGATTGATTCTTTAATCAAGGAATTTTCTGCGAGATTTTCTCAGTTGAGAGAATTATCAGAAATACTCAGTTTTATTATGCACCCTGATGTGACGTCATTTGATAAACTGAAATTGTCCCAATTGGATTGGTTAGAAATTGAAGAATTTGAATTTCAGCTGATTGATTTCCAGTCTAGTTCCATATGGATTCAAAAATTTGTTGAAACAAGGAAAGAGTTAGAAATAATTGAAGCAGAAAGATTGACAGGGAAGTGAAAATGCTAATAACAAAATTTTGGAAAAGCGGAATGCGTTTTAATTCACGTCTACGACACTTTTTTTATAAAAATGTCACGTAGATACGTACAGGTTCGCCATCTCTGCCCTATACCACCGGAAGAGGTACAATAGTGCATGTCAAAAGTATTAATAATACCGTATAATTAAGGCAAAATTCAATATCGTTGGTTCATTTTATAAACTATTGTTAAATATATCTAAATAATTAGTACAATATAATTTATTCGTGTTGTGATTCTATTTGGATGTTGTTGTTATTTACAAACATATTTTCTTCGTGATGTTACATAACACTTTCTTATATGCCAGATGAATACCTATGAACCAATATTTTCAATTCACGATGTCCCAGGGTATTGTTATCTTTCACGGTTGACGTGATACAAAATTGACACATCGTCCCCGTCTTCTTACCTTTCATTGTTTCTAACCGAACAAACCTGTTTCGTTCTTGTTTTTTTTAATATCGCAGCCGTTATAATAGATACAAAGCATAACAATCCTAATTTGCATAAACAATATTTAACCGTGATCGAGTCTGTAATCATAGAATTACATTTTGGCACGAACCGCGTAGGTATCAGAAAGGCTTTCTTTAACTGAGAACTTACGACTCGGCCTGTGGATGATGATGAAGATGATGATGACGATAATGATGGAAACAAAGATATAGTTGCACGCCCAATAGAAATCGGTGAGAAAAAAACAGTATCGGAACCTACACAACTATTTTCTTTCTATAAGTGATGATCAGCTTATAAATGAAAGGAATTTCTCTAGTAATATGTAGGTAGGGACTTGACGAAAACCGAAATTGATCCATTTTACATTTAGAAACATATTAATTAAATATATTCGTAATATCATTTTAACTCATTTATAAATTGTATATTACAATGACATTGATTTTGATAAATCTTTTATTTAGATGTACAAACCCCGTCGCCGTCGATCCTTAGGGATGACGATATGTTGACGTAAATATCGAATGTCCTTATTCTTATTTCTTGTTATTAATAAATAATTAGGTAACAATGTGTTGGGGTGAAAATGTTTCTTTTTTCTTGAAAAAAAAATATAAAACAATTACATATTAACTTATAACATTCGATAGGAAAGTCTGATGCTAATAATAATTTATTAAATATTCAAGATCTTCTTTATATGTTAAAATGTGATGTGGTTTGGATCTGGTGCTCGGTGGAACCGGCACTTTTTTATCATGTGTAATGACATCGGTAGGTACGCGGCAGTGGCGGATAATTCAACCAGAAGAAAAAGAAAAAAGAAACACTAGCAACAATAATTTAATAAATAGAACAAAAAACATACCTAATGAAGAATAGCAACTAAGATTATACAGGTATAGGTCGTTTGTCGTAATTACCAGTTTTTGTTGATTACTATACTATTTGATATTTCAACATAGTTCTTGTGTTTATTTTTTCTCCTTTCAGATTCTGTTGCTTTTTTGTATATTAGGTTTTGATTAACGATAAGTTATTAATATGATTTGTTAAACTTGCAAACTTTTAGTGTTTATAAACAAATAGGCTCATTACAATGGTTTTAACTCGACCCTCTCGTTGAAAATCCACAAGCCATGAATTAAAATTTCATTATTAATGTTTAAAGGACTTTTTGAATAGGGCTTAATGTAGTTTGGGTTGTCGAGGAGGGCGGTATTTAGTCAAAAGCTCGTCAGAACGAAATCGTGAACCATTAACGGAAGTGATTTTGGCGGGTACCTGACACAGCTAATGCCGGATATCCGGTTTTCCGGCACTCGGCAAAATCATTCTGTGCATCTCTAATATAAAGTACATACCCACCGCGTTGGCAGTAAGTTGTTCTTCGCATTTTTTCGATTCCTTGACCACTGGCGAAAGAATGTCCTAATAAGCTCACTTGATAGAACTCTCATCTCAGCTAAATTTGCGTCTTATTCTTGCGCCGCTACCGTTGGGGTGGAGTCGTGAGCTTTAGCACTTTCTGTTTCTCTGCTCATCGATTGCTACGCCACTGCCCTTGATTCACGCAAGAGTTTTTTGCAACCAATTTGACCATTTTTGCTATGATATAAAATAAAATAAAATCCATTTTCTTAAATTTTGCGCTTCTTTCTTTTATAACTATCTACCTTTCATCGAGCCCTTTTAGTTTGACTGTCTTGATTTCCCTTCGAAATCTAAGCGGACTTCACTGTATATCATGCCTAGGGTTGCCACCAGTACTTTATTATACAGTATTATGGGACTAATAATAATGATGTTAGCTTAGAATTCGAAAGAATTAAAAGTGTTTATTAAATAAAATGAAATACAAAATGAACATATGATAAGTTCGTACAAATTCGATCCTCTACAACCGCTGTCTTCGAGAACTGATTCAACTCTCCCCCGCAAGACTGACCGTAATGTTTTTGAGACCCTCGGTCAAGTATATCCTCTCTGTCTCTCTTTACCCCAACGTTGCACGTGTCAAATTTGTCACTTTCTCACGGTACCTTCAGTCAGCTAGTAAAACCGTACGGTTGGAGAGGACGCAGTAGTTTTATTAAAGTTTATTGCTTAAAAATATTTTGCTTCTTATTCTAAACATACGGATAACAATTACTTAATCCCTTAAAATTATAAACTATTCCTAAATTACTTTAAGCCTACCATAAACTAAAAAGCACGCATTCCCGATACTACAGTATTGTACTCTATTTCGACTATGCGTACGTTATACTTTACAAGACACATAAAGTACGCAAAAATACTTTATTTAAGGCCTTAAGTAAACATCGTAATTTTGTAAGCGGTTATTCTAAATTCAGAGTATTTTTACATCAATAACATTGCACAGAAAAATGGCAAGCCATATTTACGGAACAACCTGATTTCCCAAATCTGTTCAAAGTACTGTCACTTTCGTTCCGGCCACTTCAGCATTTACGGAAAGAGTATCCTCTGTTATGAACGCAAAGTGGCGGGACGACAGGAATAAAGCTTCATTAAAACTAATTAAAAATGAACTTTTAGTTTACTTAAATCTTTGTGTGCCATGTTTAGAGGCTATTAATGTATTTAAGAGCGACAGCAATTTGTTACTGGCTGCTAGGTGTAACAAAAAATATGTTTTTAAAAACAAAAAAT
>NW_020441010.1:851699-852730 GCF_000699045.2 Agrilus planipennis
GAAAATAATAAAAATTACAATTTGGACCCGAATTTGTAAAAATAAAATCTCAGTAGAAATAAATTTACTAGGTATTTTAGTTGATATTACAAATTTAATTGTAATAATTAAGAAACTTGAAATAATTTTTAAAGAAACATGTCAAAATTGAGATTATTACAAGTTACCTAATAAACTCTATTAGTTCTACGGCAAATTCAGAAGTTTACAATCGAAAATTGTAATTTTTCCGTTGTCATAAAAATTTAGTTTGCTCTGTGTAGGTGATAACTAATAAGTTACCGTTATTTAAAACCTGATATACCGACAAGCGACAGAAATTGTAACAGTTCGTCTATACTGATGTGTTCTTATTTGTGAAAAAAAGTAAACACAAGGTTTATACCAAAATCACAAATAATTTAGTATAGTAATCGATAAATAGTATAGATTAGGACAATCGACGGATCATAATAATTGATGAGGTACTTTTTTTGTTACACTTATTTATGGTATTTGTTTTTTATTTTTTCCCCGCACTGTCGTGTACCCAGAGCCATTATCCGTTATCCGGCCTCATCCTAAAAAGAGTTTCGGAACCAAACCTTATACCCGACCCATCTCTACTTTGAATTCGCCTGGAGTTGCTGAAGGTAAAATGACAAAGACCAAAAAGCAACATTTTTCTGAAGAAGTCTAGTCTTTGATTTTTTGAAGTACCTACAATATTCGCAAAGTGCAAAAGTGACTGTGGCGCTGTCTGTGGCCCATTTTCAAATTTCTCAGTGAGAAAAATACGTTTAAGCTAAATTAAATACATCACTACATAGTATAAAACAAAGTCGCTTTCCCGCTGTTTGTCCCTATGTATGCTTAAATCTTTAAAACTACGCAACGGATTTTGATGCGGTTTTTTTAAAAGATAGAGTGATTCAAGAGGAAGGTTTATATGTATAATACATGCATAATATAGTAGGGAAACACTGATAATTTTAGAGGTTTCTAATGTGATGTCGTAAATAAACACATTTTTTGCGCTTACATTGCAAACG
>NW_020441010.1:853503-886526 GCF_000699045.2 Agrilus planipennis
ATCAGGCAAACTTCAGTTACTTTATCACCTTATAAAGTAGAATTAAAGGCAAGTTAATTCTGATTAAATGTAAATAAGGTTATGATAATATAAGATTAGAAAATTATTCGTCAATCTAATTTCTAATTAGTCTAACATTCATACGAAAATTTGTAGCTCAATAGAGAACTATGTATATTTAAAAAGTATATTTATTTTATTATATTTCCAGATATTATAGTATATACTGTTATATATTGTTTATTTCTTTAATAATATATATTCATAAAATAACGAAATTCTTATACATACTGTTGCCTTCGGACTGCACCTAACGAATTTAGTCGCCTCTGTAATTTGTGTGGAAACAGTGAATTTGCGATTGGAAAACAATAAAATTCGAAACTTGAATTACGCGTTGTATTTGAACAAAGAATTACAGAACACGAAAAAAGTGCTTTCTGACATGGCGGCATAGTTTGCAGGATAAAACTTAATGAATTGCATTAAATAATTATTTTTTTTGAGCGTGTATAATTTCTTGAGCAATTGGATTTATTCACTGTAAAGTTTCTAAAACCGACACTTCAGGCGCTGGCGTCAACGTGCACATAGCGAATATTACTTATACTAAGAAAGATGACATGTACTTAATAAGAGTAGGGAAGATAGGTTGATATGAAGGGCTAGTTAGAGATATATATTAGAAGCAGAAATAGGAGTTAAAAGAGGGCAGAGATAAACCTAGATTGGATTACTATTCGGAAATTGTTAGTGAAGTTCGAGAAAAGTGAAGATTAGCTCCAAATAGGAAGATGTAGAAGTGCGTGTCCAAACAGTATGCGGGCTGAAGATATAATGACGATGGTGATGGTGATTACCCAAGTTAAATTAAACTACAGATTTTGAAATATGCTTTATTATCAGACACACTTATTTTCCTTATAAGTCCCGACAAACGGGTCTTGGGCTCAGTTCAGCTTTAATTATACGAAACTCGACTTGTAGTTCTTTGTTTTCAGTCATAGATTTTAACTTTTACCTCCTTGCTTAATTAAAGTGTAGCAAACAATAGATAACTATCTTTAGAAGTATTTGTTTTTTGCTGCTTTCCTTTTTTTCTTCTTGTTGTCAGGAACTTTCTAGTATATTATCATACAATATATTGTGCCATTTTCTATGTTGTAAGTACATGATCTGCCAGGTTACACAACGTTGCAAAAAGCACTAGTTGATAGTGAACACGTACAGGTATAATTTCGTAGTACACCTCTGGCAAGCGAGCCAAGTTTTCCTTTAATTGGTGGGTTAATCCTGTAAAACCACGTGCATTGTGCTACATACTCACGAATTTCTTGTACTTCAGTCCTCTATAACAAAAAACGGTTGACGATGTCACGAACTGCCCCTTCATCTCCGCCCAGAAATATCACTCAGTCGTGTATGTATTATACACACAGCGCTTTTCAACAGTCCACACAATTACATCATCATTTCAACAAAGACTTCGAGAAGGATAAAGCTATAATTATAATAATATAATTAAATACTTGACGCTCTTTCAATATGTTTCTGCTGTTAGGTTTAAAATTAAAAAAAGTATCTCTAATAAGAGATTCGAGTGCAGGCTTTAGATTCTAAATTGTCTTGTTTTTAAGCGGAGTCATTATAAATTTTCATACATTCAAAGTAACTCGAATTTTTTTTAACTCGAAAATAACTTTTATTTTGTTTAGAATATTCTCGAGGAGGGGAAACTTCAAAAGGTACCCCCTAAAGGGAGGTAGTGCCAGATTTTTACCGACCAAAACCCCTCCTCGAATGGGGAGATAAACCCTGAGGGATACTCATCCCCGGGAAGAGATTGGAAGGTTGGGATTGGGGGACGGCTGAGAAGGGAAACTGGTTAAGCGTGGGGGGAGGGAGTATTGGGGGGGGAGAACCGTCGGAATAGGTGGTCCATCTGTAAAGTGATGGGTGAACACTCGCGCTAAAGAGCGAAGCTAGGAGTGACTCGAAAATAACAAAAAAAAAACTTTTGGGTAATTCATTCCTACCAACCAGTAATGCTGGTGGGCGAGCAGTCCCTCCGGACTACGCCGGAAGGTAGGGCTGCAGGCACTCTTCAGCCTGCTTTCAGGAATCGTGGGAATGGGTGGGTGGTGGTTCGGGTGAGAAAGTTGAGACGGACGAAATGAAGACAGAAGAGAATGAAAGATTATCTGTGGAATATTACTNGAGATGCGAAGAATAATGAAAGATTATCTGTGGAATATTAATGCCCCAAGCATTTACTTAAGTGATCCAAGGAAACCACAGAAAAACTGAGACCAAAGCAGACGGACCCGGAATCGAACCGGCGACCTCCCGAATGCTAAGCAATGGTCTAAACCTCTAGGCCATGCCGCTCGGTTCGAAAATAACTGGTTCGATTTGCTTTTATACTAACATTTTCAGTGTTCGTATTTTTTTTTTTTGATACCTACCTTGAAAATAATCTAACACAGTCATAGTAAAATTCCTTTTTTAATGTAAGTAATATTAGACTGTTCGGTCTTACAAAACATCTTGCAGATTTTATTGCTTTATTCATCTCCGACAATATCGAAATATGTTCCTATCTGTATATTTTGTAATTAGATGTTGTTCCCTAGTCGTAAATGCGAAATCTGACGACCAGCTAAACTAATTTTATTATCTGATTTTCTCAGACTTCAAATTTCTCGGAGGGTTGGTACCTGAATTGGTAATTTCAGATCCAGATACTTTCAGGTATCAACCACTTCTACTTTTTCCATCATTATTATGGAGGTTGGAGTAGATTATAAATGTTTGTACCTTTAAGATTTTAAAAACCGAGCGGCATGGCCTAGAGGTTTAGATCATTGCTTAGCATTCGGGAGGACGCTGTTCCGATTTCGCGTCTGTCTGCCTTGGTCCAAGTTTTTCTGTGGTTTTCTTGGATCTGTTAGGCAAATGCTGGTCAGTAATATTCCACAGATATATTATCTTTCATTCCCTTATGTCGTCATTTCGTCCGTCTCATCTTTCTCACCCGAATCACCACCCACCCATTATCACGATTCCTGAAAAGGGGCAGAAGAGGGCCTTCTGCCCTACCTTCCGGCGTAGTCCGGAGGGACTGCCCGCCCACCAGCATTACTGGCTAGTGGGAATGAGACACCCAAAAGTTTTTTTTTTTTTAGATTTTAAACAGATCCAATTCTGATTCATATCCTTAATTGGTCCTAGAACGGCCTGAAGTACAGGGGTTTTAGAAGGTAGATCCGAGGACTTCTTTCTCGGGAATCTGGCACTACCCAGCCGTATGGACGGTTAGGTGTCTTTTGAAGATTTCCCCTATTCCACGGAAACATAAAAAAAATCAGTTCGTATCATCTTAAAAACCAAAACATTTACTGAGTCAACCAAAAACAAATCATTCCTTGTGATTGTTTATCATATTTATTAATCGAATTTGTGTATTTGTATAAAAGAATCTACAGTCCATTACTTCTTCGAAGTGATTTTACCAATTCAGCAACCGGCGGGTAGCGCCAGAATGAGTATGGGCAAATCCGAAAATGTTATGTATCGTATTTAAAGCAGTATCTAGTACCGAAAGAATTGCTGAGCTTTGTTGAATGTACTTGTTGGAGCATTTTGTGTTTATGCTTTTGTTTATAAATTTTATCGATGATGATGCAGATGCCTTGATTGGTGAAATATGGCGAACATGTGTATGTATGTAAGTGTATGTGCATACGTTATGGTATAAGCTGCAACACAGACACAGTCGAGCTTTCTCTCCTAATTTGAGGTAAACATTCTCTATTAAATCGAGCTACAAGACTCCCATGACCTGGGATAGTACGGCTTAAGTAACTCAGCTCAGCTACGATGTTATCTTTCGTCAGAACAGGTACCGAGCACGATGTTCTACCTTTATTCCACCATAATCGTATATCTTCATCTTTTGCACATCCTTCTTTGCCTAATGTGCGCACTTATCGGACAATTGTTTGTGCAATATCTTCGTAGTTCCAATCGTATTCCGGAGCTATTTTACCTGTAGCCATACAGATTTGTTGCAGTTTGACGATTCTGCTTTCCACCGTTTTGTCTTGTTTGTTTTAACTTACCTATTATTTGTTCAGTGATTATTATCATTTCCGAAACGCAACGGAATAGAACGAATCCTTGTAATCGGTAGGTAACCAACTTAAAAATACTTCGTAACTAATGTTCCTCCACTCTATCTTAACATTCAATTTGTCTAATTCTAAAACATAAAAAACTAATTTGTTAAAGGCTTTCACAGTAATTCTTCGTTTTGTAGATTGACAGTCATCCTAATTAGATGTCTTGAAGTTTCGGTTATCCATACAATAAGCATCTTCAGGAATTCTTTTGAGAAAATTAAATAAGCTATATATGAAACAATAGTGTCAAAATTAAGAAAGTAATTCGTAACATTAACCCCTGATATATGGCGTAGCTAATAGCTACGTTAACGTTGTCGCCGGTATTGATCGCCACTTGCGGCATTCGCGCATAATAGCAGAATAAGATTATTAATCTTGCTTCATCTTTGGATTGAATTCAATGGTTACTTAGCAATTTAAATGTATACATTTCAAGATTTATTTGTGTTTAGTTTTAGAATTTGATTATATATCTATAAAATTTTCTTTGTCGTTGTAGTTCATCATAAAATCTATCGTAGCGTACTTTCATTTGTTGAATTTTATCGAAGAACTTAAGTTTATTACTTAATTGCCTTTTTTTAATGTATTTCTAAACATGTTATAATATCTAGGTACTAATGGTGGAACCCCTACGGTTTCTGTTAACTAAACATCGGTCTATTTGTCCTCCTAGACTCCGTGACTTTGTTTATTAGTAGCTCACACCCTCCACTTTCTTTTTCTTTGAAACCGACCGAAATACTTTTAATTTAATTTTAACTAGGGTAAGAAATTATAACCAGTATCGGATCAGCATTCAGCATCAATATCGTTCAAACAATGAATCTTTATCTGTCGAACCTTTATCAATTTATCTCAATTTCCGTAAGATTTTTAATTATCAAGTAACAGTAATATGATTAACCATCCCAATTAAGTTGTCAGTTTGAATTTAGTGTAAATACGTTATTAAATGTATATAGATACCATAAAAAAAGATTATCATTCTATCTCAAATCAACATAACAATATCAAGCAAAACTACCCTAATCATAGTAAAATACTGTTAGGGAAACAAAAACAAGTCCTAAATAAAGTTAATACCATATCTATGTAAACAAAAAAGGCCAAAATTAAAAGATTGAAAGACTTTCTGAAACTGATTTTTTTTGTAATTCACTAAAATTCATATCAAAACAATTGAGGCTTATAGTCGAAAAGCATCCAACTACGTAAGTTAACGTAAAAATTAATTACATGTACCAGCTTATTATTATTGCAGATAGCGGCTTACATGATAATAATAAAATGAAGTGTTTTATGGTCTGTCAGGCTGTAATGCAAATATTAATTTATTTTGGTAGGAGTCCGAGATAGGAATTAAACAACGTAATAATTGGCATGTCGAACATTTACAAATGTATTTGCATGCCGTATAGATAAGGCAATGCAAGCATGCACTTACGTATTAATTGGATATAAAGGTATTGAATACAACCGTTTTCTTGTTCGTAAATATCATGCACGTCTGGTACTAAATATCAAACATTTTTGAATTCTAAATCTACATAACAATAATTTACCTCAACTTGCTATTTATTTAGTAAACAAGCAAGCAAGTGAATTTAGAGAAAGAGAGACGGTATAAAAAGAAAATGGAGAAATATATGTCTCTATGTTTACAGTAAAGTTACAATAACGACAGTTTTTCATTGGTTTGTTCTGGATCAATTATATCATAGGACTGACAATTGAAACAGATAAATTAACCGCAAAAAAAACTCTTTTAGGTTGCAAAAGAAGCATGAAAGATATAACCGGATTTTTTAACTTTATTTTAATTTTTAACTTGTAACCTAATCTTTTAGTCTTTTAGCCCTTTCGGTTAATATTAAACTAATATAAAAATATTTAGCGGTAACGTTTGACCCATTCTAAATTCACGGAAATGAAACTAAATAAATTGTTTAAAAATGAAATAAAAGTGATTCACTCCTAATTAACGCAACTGGCCTTTTAAAAAACTCGAACACGTGTTTCGCCCAGCTCTCGCGTTAATAATGTTCGCAAGTGGGCGAGACACGTGTCTGCTTTACAAATGTTACTTGAGGTAATTGAAGATATAAGAATCTTTTAATTAATTTAATAAGGGCGATAAAATAAATGGGCGATTTGAAAGTCAAATCGGTTCATGTGAAATTGAACTGTTTTTCCTGTCAAATGATGAACTTCTTCATTTAATACCTGCAGTAGTTGAAATCGGATTGAAGGTTTTAGCAATAACGCAATAAGGTCGTCAGTCCTAAGACTGGTTAGACACGCACCTCTCCTCTGTCCTGTCCTGAGCTAATCTTCGCATTTCCCTATAACTAGAACATCCCACATCCTTAACTACTTGCAAACAGTAATCTAACATAAGTCTACCTCTACCCCTCCTAACTCCTGTTTCTGCCTCTAATATGTCTCTGACTAGACCTTCATGCCTGAGAAGGTGTCCTACCAACCTATCTCGCCTATTTCTTATTGGCTTCCATAGAGTCCTCTGTTCTCCTATTCTTTCCAATACCTATTCATTTTTAACCTTCTCTATCCACGGTATTCTCATCATTCACCGGTAACACCACATTTCGAACGCTTCTAAACTTTTCTTTTCCGCCGCGCCCACTGCCCATATTTCGCACCCGTACAACAACGCGTTGCGAATAGGAAAATCAGGACTGGCTTAGATATTCACCACAAGGCGTCTTTTCGAAGTTGTTCTTCTTCTAGTACTTTTTATTTGCCCCATTTAAGGCATAGTAGCTTAAGTTTTAGTTGGCTTAGGTAGCTCCGATTTGGCATCCAACGTAAATTTTGCATGAGTAGCTTAAATAAGCCGAAGTAATCGTCGTATTTATCAGAATGTAACTTATAGGCACTTTGGGGAGAGCAATGCTTTTTAACGTTCTGTACCTCAAAAGGAAAAAACGGAACTTTTATAGAATCACTCTCTTATCCGTCTGACTGACTGTTTGTCTGTCAAGACCATTTTTCTTAGGAACTTGTGGAGCTATCAAGTTGAAATTAATATCTAATATATACCTATAATTTCATTTTTTCAAATGGAATGCCCCATTTATTATTGCATTTTCGAATTGCTCGTTAAATTTAAATACTACAGCAGTTATTGAGGAAACCCGCTTGCTTGGGACATCCTGTATGTATATCTGTTCATCAGATCCTTTGGTCATAATTTCACACTTATAAAGACAAGTGTGCTGGAGAAATGGCATAAATTATTAAGTAATTAAACTACTGAACAAAATTTTTCGATCGTGTATAAAACATGTAAGGTAAAAGACCCAGTTATTGACACTGGCCCAGTTTCTGACAATTTTAGGTTTATGTTGAATTAAAAAAAGGAAAAGATCTTGAGTGGGTTAATAATTTTTTTAAAAATTAAAATAAATTTATTCTGTACCTAATAATGACAAGCACAATAATAAAAAATAAGAAAACTTAATAAAAAACAATCTTTAAGTGTGGAGTGACTGCGGAAGCCATTTTTTAGTTATGGTCTAAGCAAATTACGGAAGCGCGTTCGACGATTCAATCAGTGAAATAATCATTATATAAGTATAAAAATATAATAAAATATATATAAATTGTTTAATAATGAACTATTATTTAGTCTAAAAAATCAATATATCATATTAAATAAAGCTTTATTAATAAAATATAAGTGTCAATAACTAGGCTCAATTTTATAGGTATGTCGCAGTTATTGACACTCACATTCTTACCTCTTACTCAGGAGGTTATTTGTTTGTTGACATCCATAAAATGTTTCAAAATTTGTATTTATTATGATTATTATGATTTGATATACTATTTTCTGTAATTACAGCGATAAATATTCATTTAATATTTTTGTGAATAAACTAAACATTATATTCACTGTTATAAATAATTCTTTCAAATACGAAAATGATTGTTGTAAAAGAAATTTCATCTTTGTTAGTGTTAAAATGATTATTACTATGATAATTTTTACTTTCAATTGAATTATAAATTTTATTGATGATACAAATACATATTTTTGTTTGTTATTTTCAGGAGTTAATTATTTTTGTTAAAAATAACAATATCTTACTTATAATAAATATTTAATTTATCTTTAATGAATACTTAATTACTTATAGTTTATTTAAACTTGATAATACATAATTTAACCGAGAGAGAATCATTACCAAATATGAGTGTCAGAAACTAGGCCGATGGCAGTGTCAGAAACTACAACACAAGAAATTTTAAGTGTCAGAAACTGGGTCTTCAAACATCACTTTTTAAATCATTAATTAAAATTACTAATTCGCTTCAAATAATTATATCGCGTATATGAGTTTTTCTAGAAACTCTGAACTTGTTTATAGTATAAAAATTATTTATTCTAATTAAATATTATTTTAGTTATCGTAATATAATCTCAGCTGTCACTCATAGAGTGTCAGAAACTGGGCCTTTTACCTTAATTGTAATTTTTGTACTATTTTCAGTTTTGCCAAATATACGTAAAGTTATAATTATTCCCCATCCAAAAGAAAACTGCTAATAAACGATTAACGTTAAGTAGAGTGAAATGGTTCAGTGTTTTTCTTTTTTTCTTTTTTCACAGCACTCTTGTATGGTATAGAATACACCGCGCCTCTTTGCACGCAATGGTAGTAGGTACTTTATGGTTTTAACGAACTAAAAAGCGCCTTCCGTTGTCAGATCGTCCACAAGCATCTCGCGATTAGTTATTGCTTATATATATCGTGTTCTGCGAACAGTGAAAGTTGCTTTCACGACCGAGGATTCACACAAAAGAATTACGAAAAAAAAAAAACGGATACTTCCAAAGCATAAAAAAAAGTTGTGTGCTATGAGCTGTGGTTCCATTCACACACACACACCGGAGCCAATTTCTTCCGGGGAATTACTGTGACTGCAAAATGTTCTGCGATTGATAGATAGTTTTTCGGCACTTTCATGAGATTACTTTCCTTTAAATTAGTTTAATTGTGACGAAAATTTCGCGTGAAATAAATTATTACCTTCCATTATCAATAATTGTTTAATGGCAAAGAAGCTTATTGAATACGTATTTTGTACAGTACATTATTAACAAACTAATTGTAAATTAAATTAAAAGAATTCAAGTCAGTTGTTTTGGGGTTTATGAAATAATTTCTTTGGGCGGGCTCCAGCAAGGCATCGGGTGTCCATAAACAAAAACACCACTTTTCTTTCGCATTTCATATTCTTCAATTTCCAGCCTATTGAATTGGGACAAATTCAGTTTATCAAATGACGTCACATCATTGTACATAAACTTGAGTATTTCCGATAATTCTCTGGACTGAGAAAATCTCGCTGAAAATTCCTTGATTAAAGAATCAATCACAGAAACAAATTATTCAGTAACTTGATCTTAGTCTAGTTTCTCATGTATTCCTAAATTGTTGTTATATTTTTTCAAATTTGGAAATTACTTGTAGATTCTTATGATGACGTGGTTCTTGAAAACTGGCAGTTTCTCAAAAGCGCGAATGACATCTCTATGCCGTGAAGCTTCACTCAGGGTTGCTCGTCATAGAATACCTACTTCAGACTTTTTTTCGTAGTGCATAATGAAATTTGTGATTGAAATTAGTGTCGTGCCTAAAATATTGTGTCGCGTGCCACTAATGGCACGCGTGCCATTGGTTCGCCATCCCTGGTCTAGGAGATGTTGGTTAAAAAAAAGGCGTTTTTATCTTGCAATCATAACTATATAGCTGACTATCGAAACTTTCCTTAGACCAGCGGTTCCCAAAAGCTGTTCTGAGGAACCCTGATGCTTGGTGGAAGGGTCACAAAGGTTGCGTGAGTTAAAGCGTTTTTTGTCCTAACAAAAATATAGAGAATTCTGCAACCGTTCTGTATTTAACCGTAACAACAGCTTAGTTTTCATGACCAAACCTGTATTTTCTATTTGTAAAATGGAAAATAGATTTTTGCCGTTAAAAGTTTTGCTATTATCATCGATCAAACATTATATATTATATATTATGTGGTCATTTAAGGTATTAGAAGCTTAGAAAGGGGTCAAAGAGGCATTCCATAAATGCCTTCTGATTCTTTAATTGAAGAGAGCCCAAAAAATTCTAAATTCCTTGGAAATGGATAATCTAAAATATTGGATCGACATTGTTTTCCGCGTTCAATGTCATGGCCCACGGAATTTTGAAATTCCAAATTGATAAATCACCACTTCAATATTTTCAATTCAATAAAACAGCCCGCAAAACAATATCAAATTGGTGTACGCCAGTTGTGTAAAACTGAAAACTACAAGATATTGTGGTGTGGTAATAAATGCCTATAATCCAAAATTCTTAGAAAACGATTCGAAAAACTTCACTTATTAAATGAATCCAAAGCTAAAGAAACTATGAATTCTATTTCTTTTTTTTTTTTCAGTGTGTAAAGAAATGGGGTTGTAAATTTGATATAAAATGATTGACGTTAATTGAAACCTTATTTGGACTTTGGTCTTTTACGGTAAACAAACTGTTTTGGCTTCAGTGTCTTTTTCCAATTAAAACGGATGACAAAGGAAGCACACAGAAGAATTTTTTGTTGCTGAACTGAAGAAACAATAACGTAAAGATAGAAAAATTACATCTCAATTACTTCAAACAGAAAAATATGAATCATACTCAATCTTCGCAACTGGTGATATAGTGCGGACACCACTTTTACTCTAGAAAAACTTCAATATTTAAAAAAATGCCAGCAAGGATTCCTTAAAAAATATTTTATACTTAAGTAAATGTAAAAAATTAAATAGATACTACAATCTATTTTGTATTTTACATTTGAAATAACAAATCAGAAAAGTATTTGCATTTTGTATTTAAATAATTTTAAAAAACCATTTTGCACATATTTAGATAATGCAATGCAAAAACTTAAAACAATAGTGATAAATTGTCAAACAACGCTTTCCGGTTATTTTGTGAGATTTTCTAGTAGGTACTACATGTTAAATATAACACCAAATGTATTTGAAGTGACTTAGGCAGAAGGCTATATATGTTGAAACAGTCAATATAATATTATGATAACATTTTCTTCAGAATGAGTCATTTTAGAACTTATTATATTTAATTTTTATGTCTAGAACCTGCCATGAAATTGTTTATGAAACACCACGTATAAGAAATTATACATTCTAATGAAGAACACCCTGTATATAAACCACATCCATGTCAATACCTTACTGCGTAAATTCAGGATACATTTTCAAATTTATTGTCATCACTCCTCTTTTTACGTTCCGTTTTTAATACAATATTTATAACCGTACCTGAGGATTAGGTACTAATATTTTTCTTTTATAAGAATGTAATTTAATTTTTATGATATTCGTGCCTTTCAACGACATTAGATACTACAATTAACACCTTTACTTGTCATTTAAATCAAAACCCCTTCCTTTTTGTTTTTACTGTATTCATTGTAATAATTATTGTTTATACTCTATCGACATCGTATTTTGCAGTTTTTATTTCATAGTGGTACGCATTTTGTGCAAATCTGAAACAAATTCAATATTTCATCCATTTCTTGTCCTTGTCGTGCTGCATGCATGCAGAAACAAGTATTCCAGCCATATGTATTCGAGTATTGCAATTATTACCTTTTTCTTACAATTAGTGCCGTTTTATACAAACGCATGTGTTAATGTGTGCACATGTGCTCTGGCGAGTATTATGTGAAGTTGAAATTATTCTTTATTTGCATGGTCGTGCGCACAATTAAAATAAAAGAAAAAGTTAAGAATAACTATCTGTCTATACATAAAAAGTAGAATTTATATTAACGGCTTTTTTAATGGTATATGGGTGGGAAAGAAGAATCTATCTGTGTATAACAGTGAATAAACTACAAGCAGCATTGGAACTTGTTACCGCAACAACCGGTGAATTATAGAAATGATAATGGCATTGTTTCCATTTGTACAGCGCCGTTTTGCATAATTTACACATTTAATAATTTATTCTTAATGTGTGTGCTGCATGATTCGTCTAATCTTAGAAATCCAAAGAAAATTCCGAATTATCTACATGCGGAATTGCAGGAATTCAACACGGAGACAACTAAATTCTTATGACAACGCAATAATTACAACTTTCGATTGTAAATTACTGAATTTGCCGTAGAAATAGTTGAATTTATTACGTAACTTGTAATAATTTCAATTTTGACATGATTCATCTTTAAAAAGTTTCTTAATTATTACAATTACATTTGTAATATCAACTAAAATACCTAGTAAATTTATTTCTGCTGGGATTTTATTTTTACAAATTCGGATCTAAATTGTAATTTTTATTATTTTCGTTTCGAAGTAACGGGATAGTGGGATAAATTGTAAATATCGCTTGAATATTTAGGTAAATTTTCGTTTTTCATTTTCTCCGTGAATGAAAATAATATAATCAAATCGAATATTTTGTTTTTATGACGTTTATGTCGCTTAAATTAAAAAATCGCTGTACTTTACTGTGTAAAGTGATAAAGCAGAAGAGTTCTAGGAGAAATACACAAACCAGCTATTGTAGCATGGTCTCTGATATTTCTACGCCTACGCTTGTGCAATGGTTAAAACAGTAACATCTTGTCGATGAAAGGTATTAACTGAACATATATTATTGTAGTAGTGTTGTAGTACGTACACTGTATTGCTCGATGATTCCTCCAAACATAATTACCATGACCCAATAAATATATATTTTCAACAAAAGGTAACTATAACGATCAGCTTTTTTAATTAAATTAACAGTTTAGTATCGAAAAATTTAGATAAAAATTAAACAGCGGAGATCATTCAATTAATGTTATTAGTGGAATATTTCTTCCTACCAACGTGTTTTCCCTTACGCTAGTTAAGTTGTACAGATTTATCTAGTTGACCATTAGCAGCTGACGTAAAATTGATTTCTCTCATGGTTTTAGATTAAGCCTGTTGTGTCTATACTTGTTGATATTACTATTTTACACACAATTGTAGCCGTAATTAAGTTATTTTACAATGAAACACTTAATTTTACATTACAAAAGTTGTTATTAGAAAACTTTGTAATTATTCAACAGATAGTTTATAAAATGTACTTATTCTTTTTTTTTATGTGTCGAGGACTCTATGTTAGTCAATAAGAAATAGACGAGATAGGACACCTTCTCAGGTATGAAGGTCTAGTCAGAGACATATTAGAGGCAGAAACAGTAGTTAGGAGGGGTAGAGGTAGACCTAGATTAGATTACTGTTCGGAAATAGTTAAGGATGTGGGTTGTTCTAGTTTTGGGGAAATGCGAAAATTAGCTAGATAGGAAAGAGTGGAGGTACGTGTCCAACCAGTCTTAAGACTGACGACCTTATGATAATCCTGATGATGTGTCGAGGGTTTCGATTAACGAAACATTACTAATTTTTTTATACTATGCTTTTAAAAAGCTTGAATGTCATTACGTGGTTTTTAAGTTTTAATTGTGCTTTTATTGTAGGAGAAGAACTGGATATTGAAAAATTGATAAATGTTTCTAATTTCTTTTGAATTCACTGACTTGCCCTCTAATACAGCTTAGAACCATCACTGTTCAAATTCGTCAGTATAATTATATTTTTCGTAGTAAATTAGAAGAAACTGATCACTTAACGAAACCTTATTGTTTGTACTTTCACCATGAAATACTATAGGGCGTCTTGAATGGACCATGATTCGAAAAATGAAGTTAAAATTTTGCAGTCACATGTTCGGTACACGAATACAAATTCTTTCTCGTAGAGAACGCATGCAGTTGTGTAAATAATTACTCTACCGTGTACAGTAAATTGCACATTAGACATGGCTAGGATTAAACAGTTCGTGAGTAAAACATTACCCGAATACAATAGTTCGTCGTGTGTGGTGAAACTACTACGCTGGTTCTGTTCTGTCGTTGTTGCGCACGGAAACAGGCGCTTTCCACTGTTTACACTCTTGTTTAGCTGTTCCGGTAGGTAATCATATTCACCACCTGCATATAAGGAGAGCACCATCCCATCATTCGCTCACTCATAATACACCGTTCTTCTTCTATTTGTGTTTTTGTTTCTTCACTTTTACTACAATAATAAATAATATATATCCGTATGAGGTATAGGTAGAACGGTTGGTTATGACCCCAGATGTCTGGCGCTCGTTTCTCTAACGTATATTAGTTTGAATGTTGACTTTTTCTAAAGGATCTCCCTAAACCTTTATGATGCAGGTAACTTACAGTTAGAATACTATCGAGGAATTCTAACATAAGTATCTAATTCTATAAAAAAGCCACCGATGGGTAGAAATACTGTCCTTAAATATTATTTAATTTATCACCATAAGGTCGTCAGTCCTAAGACTGGTTGGACACACAGACAAAAATTTTGGACACCCTAGACAAAAATTTTCAGTCTCTCTCCAGTCTCTCAGTTTTTCAGAGTCTTTCAGCGATTCTTAGAGCGTCTCTCACATTCTTTCACAGTTTCTCAGTTATTGCGTAGGTCCCTCGCAGTCTCTGCATGAGAGACTCGAACGATAAAATTGTTAATTCAGATATTCGAGTCTCTCTTTCAGAGATTCGAGTCTCTCGTTCAGAGACTGGATACGAAATGAAGATCTCTCAATGAGCGACTCGAGTCTCTCGTTCAGAGACGCTAAACAGTTTTTTTGACAGTCTCTCGACAGTCTCTCTCAGCGACATCAGAGAGACTGAACATTTTTATCTCGGTTACACTGTTTCCTATCCTGAGCTAATCTTCACATTTCCCTAAAACTCCCACATGCTTAACTATTCGCGAACAGTAATCTAATCTGGGCCTACCTTACTCCTGTTTCCACCTCTAATATGTCTCTGACTAGACCTTCATACGTGAGAAGGTGTCCTACCAACCTATCTCGCCTATATATTTTTTTAATTTAATAGAGTCCTCTGTTCTCCTATTCTTTTTACTACCTCTTCATTTCTAACCTTCTCTATCCACGGTATCCTCATCATTCACCTCTAACACCACATTTTGAACGCTTCTAACTTTTTCTTTTCCGTAGCGCCCACCGTCCACGTTTCGCACCCGTACAGCTCCGCGCTCCAAACATACACCTTCAACAATCTTTTTCGAATTTCTTAATTAACCGTTCGCGAGCTTCTTTTTATTGAAGACGACTCGATCTTGTGCTATCATCTGCTCCTTCCGTCCTGACTTATCTAACTTCCTAGAAACGTAAAATCAGCCACTTCTTCTAATCTTTCGTCTCCTATCTTTACATTCGCTCTTTCCCTACCTTTTCTTCCCTTGCATGCAGTATTTTTGTTTTATTTTGATTTAATTTTATATAGTAGTGTTTTGCAATACCGCTTCCATTTTATTTAAAGCTATCTCTAACTAATCCTTGCTAGATGCTAATACTGATACATTATCTGCAAATCTAAGCATACTAATCTTTTGCCCCCTCTATATCTATCCCTACAGTTGCACTGTCTTTAATGATTATGATCGCGTCTTCAATGTATAGATTAAAAAGTAGCAGTGATAGTGTGCATCCCTATCTGACTCCCGTCNTTAAAATAATGATCAGTATAAAATTCAAACCATTCTAAATAAAGTTATCAATAGACAGCAACAATTGTATGATTGCAATAACTTAACAACAAAAAGTGTTTCTAAGTAATTTTGTGTATTTTTCCACTACTGTCCCTTATTGGCTGCTAGATCCTGTTTATAAAAGAAACTTTATTGATGCCTGTAGGTTATTTGTGCTATGAGTTTTATGCAAAAACAATTATATTTATTTGCCATCCACTTCCTTGGAAGTAATTGCGCACAAATTGCTCTATTTCTATGCACATGCTGGTGATTAGGTGTATTTATTGTACTGCTTCTAGCTAACACGGGAGGCATTTGTGTACGTAAAGTTAAACATAAATTCTGTCGGTTTAAAAAAAGTATGGGGCACATTATTTACCTACACAGGTAATATAGTTGAATTACTTCAACTGTTATTTTTCAATTACCAATTATGTTACGGCTGTCAAGCTAATTATGTATTCTAAAGTAAGAGTTGGACATTCCTTTAGAACCATATTGTTATTATCTTACTTCTAAAGGAAGAAAAACATGCAATATACCTTCCGGTACAATAACGACATGATTAAAAATAATGATACTGATTTTTCAACGCTTTCAATGATACGAATGTAGAGGAATCCCCTCGATAGGTAAGTGTCGAGGGTTTCGATTAACGAAACATTACTAATTTTTTTATACTATGCTTTTAAAAAGCTTGAATGTCATTACGTGGTTTTTAAGTTTTNTCGAAATCGCGATCCGCGTCTGGCAGTTTCGACAGAATACAGACCACTTCGAATTATTTCATTCGATTATGGTAACGTGCCTATCACGTTGAGGTTAGCTACGCCGGGATTCGTTTCAGCAAGTAGATATCCCATATATTTAAATGGACCTTGTTGGGGCATACGTAATCCTAAAATGTAGCATCGTACTACAGATGGCGTTTACGGCGCCATTTGTGGTATTTTCGATGATGATGATGATGACCAAAAGAAATACAAAAATGTTCTCTGTATCTCCCCACTTCTGAGAGGAGTGGGTTCGTGTTTTTTTTTATATATGTTGGCTTTCTCGATACAGTATCAGTAAAAATGTGCTAATGTCCGGGGAACCAGAGTTTGGGTTCACGGAACTGGTTTTATATAAAAAAAACTGATTTCATTTGACTGCAACAGCGGCGAGGTTCTTAAATCGATGCCTACGATTTTTTACGCCAGTGTAGTACAGAAAGGATTGCCTATTAAATGTGTAATGCGAATTATTTTGTTATTACACTTGGATCATGTTCGTAAATCGATAGCTATCAATGATCTAGCCCCCGGGTGTAAAATATAGTTCAGTTAACTTTAATGATCCGTACGTATCGATCGTTTCTACGTGTATTCGGCTTTATTTATTATCCCAAACGGAGTGACGATTCAAATGATAAAGCAACATTGCATCATCATCAACACCATCCAATGATCCTAAATCTCACATCGTCGGTGTGCCTATAAGTTGGTAGTCGTACATCTAATAATTCCGAGATTATAAGAAAAGAGAAATTTCGCCCAAATATCCGCAGCCATCAACGACGCCGTTACGTAACATGATTAATGCGATTGCACGCGACCAAATAAGCTGGGTTTAAGCTTAGATACCAGCCAATTGTGCAACTTGCTAATATTCCGACTGCAATTACGTAACAATTACGGACGGACAGACACGCGTGTACCATATGGAAATTTTGCAGGTGCACTTTCTTTCAAATCATTAACTAACTAACGGGGGGACCTCGGAGACGAGACACGTCCATTTGTATACTTAAATATGAGAATTAGTAATATCTATTAATATTCACACAGTTAGCCAGTCTTCTCTGTTTTCCTCTTTATATTAACCGTTTCTTATACATCAGCGGACCCAAAACAAATGACCTGCGTCCGTCAAACAAACAACCGATAGACGAACAGTAGCCTGACCTACGCTCATTGTTGTGTATTATAAAGTCATTTATTTTGACAAACGTTCCAGGTATGTGCTTTGTTTGAACTGCTGGATGCACCGCGTGGGTACGCGATCAAATAGACGTCTCGTAGACTTTCTACGAGTAGTTTCCTTTGTGCCTGGTAAGCGGCATAATTAACAAGTTGAAAAAACCTGTTTCGAAATATTTAATATGAAGATTGTTTCGATAAACATTTACCCACAGTACCTACATACATACATGCTTAATAAGTGATGGGATAGTTAAATTCTATTTGGTCAATTTGTAACCTATCGTAACATACCGCCACAGTTTTGTTATTATGGTGGATGCGCCGGTTTTCATAAAACAAAATAAATCTATACAAAAATTATTTTATTTTTTTACTTCTAAACATGTTTAGCTACGCACTGGTATACATAATATGCTTTAAGATTAATTCATTTTTATCATGACTGCGAAAACCCTCCTAGGATGGTGTAAATTACCGAAAAACTCTACTATATGGGAAACTTCTATGTAAAAATCAAAAATATTTAGTTAGTAGTACGTATAGAAGTAAATCAGTCACACCCTTGTAATAATTTGTACAAAAAAGTCGAGCGACATAGAACTGTATTAAACTTTTTTTAATCTTTCTAGTGGTTGAAAAAAATGATAATTTATGTCGTCTGTTCAGTTAGAAAATATTAGCATAAGGATTTGTAAANCCAAGGATGGTACTATAGAATGTCACCTCAAGGTAGGCCTAGTGGCGTCATCTCTTGGTTAGGCCGGAAACTTATCAATCCACCCTCGTATCTTAATAACTGTAGTAGATGTTCAGTCCTTAAAGGTATAAGTATTATAAAGATTGTTACTTAACACTCTAACTTTCATTTTACACGACTCGAATATCTGTGTTGTTCATTCATTGTTATTATTGTTAGGCAAATCCGTTTAAAATTCATTTAAACTATAGCAACGCCTTAGCAAGTCGGTTTTTAAGTCGAAAACGCGTAGCATTCTTTCGCCAAAGCATCGGAACAGATACAGTTGATGGCGTTCACTCCACCTCACAGTTCAATAAATGAGCTCGGGACATGCTTACATTATCCCACACAGATTGCTGAATGATTATAATTGAACAAAAGATATTTACATTATTAACCGCACAATTTACGTATTACAAGTGTACGCACTCATGTATATACTTTCGTAGGTATCCATAATAGTAGAGTTGCTTTGATCCCATTGTAAAAATTTTAAATATAACAATAACTCATTAATCCAGAAGAGAATATTAAGAAATAATTGCGCAATTAACAGATAATTCTATTATGTTTACTAAAAATGTAATCTCGATTACTAGAACTACAGAAACACATTTACGGCAACTGTGCATGAATGAAAAATTCAAAAATACTAGGACAGGTATCTAATACCAATTTAGTCAGTTTTGGTCTTCATTAGATTTTAAATGTGGGTTTTTGTTTTATTTTAAATATTTTTCTTTCCGTTCAGTTATAACAGTTATATTTATTCTAATAATACGATAGCGAGTTTCTGCAGTTTGTCCGCTCCTGATTCATTCGAATTGTTTTTGCAAGTCCCAGATTATAGGGAATTTACCAATGCGAACGACGGTGAACACCGCGGGGGGAGAGTAGTTGCAAATAGGTTGCCATCGAGGTCAGACTAAAAAGTAAAGAGTAAAATAAAAGAGGAAAGACGTGAAAAAGACGAAAGACGCGTAAAAGACGAAAGACGTACAAAAGACGGAAAGTCCTAAGAAAGACGATAAAGACGAAAAAGACGGAAGACGATAAAATCAAGTGTATATTGATGTGCTGTTTGTGACCAATAAGAGTTCAGTACTGTGGAAAACTCTAATTGTACAAACCTTTATACTTTTTAATATTTTAATTTTATTCATTAAACACATTCTAAAAATAGTGGAGCTGGATTCGTTTTTATTCACCCTAGACAACCAAAGAAAAAGCCTACATAAATACACCCAAAATTGAGACGAATGTAGAGATGTCGCGCAATTTTAGATACTTACATAATTTTAAATCATCATAAGGTCGTCAGTCTTAAGACTGATTGGACACACACCTCCACTCTTTCCTATCTCAGCTAATCTTCGCATTTCCCTAAAACTAGAACATTCCACATCCTTAACTGATTGCGAACAGTAATCTAATCTAGGTCTACCTCTACTCTACCTCTTAACTCCTGTTTCCTTCTCTAATATGTTTTTGCCTGAGAAGGTGTCCTATCAACCTATGTAGCCTATTTCTCGTTGACTTGCATAGAATCCTCTGTTCTCTTTTTGTTTCTAATACCTCTTCATTTCTAACCTTCTCTGTCAACGGTATCTTCATTATTCGCTTGTAACACCACGTTTCGAACGCTTTTAACCTTTTCTTTTCCGCCGCGCCCACTGTTCATGTTTCGCACCCGTACAATGCCGTGCTCCAAACATACACCTTTAACAATCTTTTTCGAATTTCTAAATTAGCCGTTCGCAAAAAAATAGAAGTGACTTCTTTTTATTGAAGGCGACTCGACCCTGCGCTATCCTCTGCTTTATATTCCTACTACTTCCTACCTGACTTATTTGATTTCCTAGATACCTAATATCAGTCACTTCTTCTAATTTTTCGTCTCCTATCTTTATATTCGCTCTTTCCCTACTTTTTCCTCTCTCGCAAACCAGTATTTTTCCTTTATTTTCATTTATTTTCATACAATACCTTTAAGGTTTTAAAGTGATCCTAGCTGAAGCCCAGAAGTATGTATACTATTAACTACTAGGTGCAGTCAAAATATTAAATACTTATTTTCGTCGGAGAGAAGGTGATAACAGATTAAGTCGTTTATCCGACGTTGTTTGTCCTTGTTGTTTTCTTTCCCAAAGAAAATCTATCGGCGATCTTTATTGAAAGGGGTGGGCTATAAGATGGGGAATGGGTTTTATCGAAGAGTTCACGTTCGAGCCCATTAGGAGGTTGCTACGCCACTGGTTGTAAAATAAATGTTTTTGAATCAAAAATTAGTAAATTAGGGGTTTCTGTTTCAATCAAGTGACTTTAAAAATAATTGTTAGTACCTAATTAGCATACGATGTGTGCAATTATAAAATTCCTACCACAAATTATTATTCATTGTTTTATTTTTGTTTCAGCTTCTTCACTATCAGTGTTAGTGTTTCGAGTTACAGAAGGAAATTTTAGTCAAAAACTGGTGAGTTTATAGACAGTATTTTTTATTACCCTGTTGGCAATATTATTTTAAAGGAATAAATGATTTTTAGATTGTTTAAAAAAGCTATAATATTATACTAAGTACATTATTAAATATACAGTACTAAACTAAAAAGGATTAACCAAATTATTTATATTCTTCAGTCTAAGTATTTGTTAATGTTACTGAAATTTGATAAGGTCTAATAATTTAGGTGTCATTTTAAACTTTCTAAACGGGGTGCCATAAACGTTTTCTCTCCAAATAACAAAATTTATTATAGACATCCCACAAATATTTTATTTTGATTTATGCAGTGCATTTAGACAAGTTGCATAAGGACGCATTTGCATTTTAATAAGTCATGCTTTAGAAAGGCCGAATCATTTCTTGACGAAATAGCATTAACGCCTTACTAGCTTTTTGCACCCACAAAATACGCCGATAGACAAGTTGAGCGATACACTTTATCCGAGGTTAACAGATACATTATGAAGGTAGAGTTATTATTAGTTGTCGTAGATAGTCGTCGTCACTCTTACCGATTGATCGTTAAATTTAAAATTTTATTGCACATCTTTGTTACTTTCGAAATACATGCTTACGTTAATTTACATTTTGGAAATTTGTAAAGCGATACAGCAATTTTTTATGATTTTAAAATCATAATTATGTTAATATGAATTCGCTTTAGAAAGATAATACATTTGCTAGAAATATTAAATAGATATTTATTAAAATATAGTAGCAGCATAGAGACTCATACGAAGAATAAAATTTTAGAAAAATTACCACGATCGTTACTATAAAGTAGTTTCTGACGAAAACAGGACTTTCTACCGAAACAGAAATCGAAATCGATTCCTCGATGTCTGTTTTAGTTTCGGCCGAAACCGAAACTTTTTCAGACATGTTAAAAATATATTGTTTACTGAAACTGGACTAATATTCACTTATACAGACAGTTCAAAAGTATTTAATGAAATGAAAAACAATAATTGATGTATGTGAAAAATAATTATTAATACGAAATAAATTATTTCTTTCCATATTACTGCTATAAAGTAAAAATAAATTAAAAATTAATAAACATGTTATTAACACTTCTTGGAACAAAAATTTGTCAGTAATGAACACTTAATTATAAAAAAGGATCTCATTAATTGAGTATTTCAATTACGTTTACAATCATAACATTATTAAGACTAAATTTAACATTCATTGATATCTTTTAATTGCAGTTAGAAATGTATGATTAACTAATCAATAATTAACTTTCGTATTCGTAATTAAATAGTCTTATATTCTATGATTTACGAAGTAGAGTTTCCGTGCAGCAGAAAGTTCGGTAGATTTTCAGCCGAAATCGAAACTGGTGCCGACGGTAGATATTTTTGGAGAAACTTGCCGAAATCGAAACCGAAACCGAACCTTCGGTCGGTAACTAGTATAAAGTGAGTACAAGAGACATGTATTGGTAACATTCAATACTAGTCCATTAGTTTTTGTAAGAGAACCTTATAAACTCTACTGTAAAGTATGGGAATTTTTATCGTGTTAACATGGTAATTTTTCCATTGTCAGCCAAACACAGCCAGAGTATGAGACAGCATAGTAATTTTTCTAAGATGTTTCTCTCAATGTATGAGGCTTCGTTCCATCTTATTAAAAATCGTAATGAATCCAGATTGGGAAATAATACCTACTTATCGCAAATAATAAATTCACAAAAACAAAAAATCATTTACATTAAGCCCAAAATTAAGAACTTTTAATTGAAAACTACAAAAATTGTTTTTTAAAAACAGAAAAACCAGCATCCTTGTTGCCTGAGCTAGAACTATGAACGGGCTAATATTAGAAGTACATATGCTTTAATTAATTACAACAAATTTTTGAATGCTTTCATACTGATTTAAATAATCTAGTAATAGAAAGATCAAAGGAATGTTACTATAAAATACGCTAAAAGCTATTTATACTATAGTAGCTTTATTAGTAAAAAATTTAAACTAACGTCTTCGAGGTAAAGCCTGATCGTCAGTGCAGTTTCCAGAATCGTTTCATAAACAATTAAAGATGAATTAGAGCTCGAGTCAAATTAAACTTTCGAAGTAATCGATATTAAATCTTAAACATAAGATAAGAATGTTACACTATTTACTGAAATCTAATAATCAACGATTTATATTAAATAGTGTCTGTATTCGATTATACTAATGACTTCTATATGAAGGCGACTCGACCCTGCGCTATCCACTGCTTTATATCCCTACTACTTCCTACCTGACNTTCAAGCTGCGATCGTCGTTGTATCTCTTCAAACTTGAGGAAAATCTTGAGATCAATCATAACGCTCCTACTCCTAGTAGGTACCTCAAATTGTACAAGAACGACCGACGATGGCAACGGCTTTCTAGAGCATATCCCAAATTCACAATTACAACTATAGAAAGCTTCAGCAACCACATCTTCTAATGTATAATCATCGGTTATCAATGATTTTGCATTAATGAAAGTCATTAATAACCATCGTGCTCACAAGAGAGGAGAGGCAGGAGTTATTTTTATATATAATTAAACCCTGTTTTTGAAAAACAAAACAATCTATTGCGTTCATTCTATTAAAACAATAGATTTAGTTATATTAATAACGCAACGCAAAAGATAATTTATTTACACCATGGTTTTATTGTATTAATAATAAGCCACACGTACTCTCCACGAATCTTTGCGCCAACATTCTGGTGGTCACGAAGTAACAACTCTGGAGTAATAAAATTGAACACGTTTTCTAAAGTATAACCATCGATTATCAATGATTTTACTATGTGGTACAAATTCTTCGTCAAGATACTTTTCCCCTGTCTTTTGTATCCATTATTGGCATATTAGGGCGCCATCTTGTTATAATACTTTAGCAAATGTCATTCGCCTTTGCGAATCTTTCTTGACGATGTAGAACCCATTGGTTTCTGTGTCGGCATGTACTTTGGGAGACATTTGAACCGCGGCAATGAGATCCTTCTGCTTCAATTTTAACATCTACTAAGGGTGGAATGTTACAAGGTTATAAAAAATTATATAACGATGGAGTTCTACAAGTTCCCTTATTACATTGACTGATTGTGTGGAGATCAGATTTAGTATTTACATTATAGAAAATACCACAAATGGCGCGGTAAACGCCATCTGTAGTAGGGTGCTACATTTTAGGATTACGTATGCTCCAACAAGGTCCATTTAAAAATATGGATATCTACTTGCTGAAACGAATCCCGGCGTAGCTCACCTCAACGTGATAGACACGTTAACATAATCGAATAAAATTATTCGAAGTGGTCTGTATTCTGTCGAAACTGCCAGACGCGGATCGCGATTTCGATTGTTTTGGATCTCATCAGCGGGTCGCAGGCAGCTCCTACAGAACACAGACCACTTTGAATTATTTTATTCGATTATGGTAACGTGCTTATCACGTTGAGGTTAGCTACGCCGGGATTCGTTTCAGCAAGTAGATATCCATATATTTAAATGGACCTTGTTGGGGCATACGTAATCCTAAAATGTAGCATCGTCTACAGATGGCGCTCACCGCGCCATTTGTGGTATTTTCTAAAACGCGCTGTTAAGATAGCAGGTAAAAGTTGGTCTGTGTTCTGTCGGAGCTGCCTGCGACGCGCTGATGAGATCCAAAAAGATCGAAATCGCGATCCGATTCTGGCACTTTCGACAGAATACAGACCACCACGGATTATTTTATTTTATTTACATTTTCTTTAAACTGGTATACGATATATCTACGTTCCCTGTTTTTCTCAATACATTGAAGTGGGCTTGTGTCGTTTTGACCGTATATGCCCTACGCCATTGATGTGTGCTTTACATGTCTGTATGCATGCAGTAGGTGAATACCGTACATTTTCAGTTTAAAATTGTTACAAATCAATTACGAATCCGCGTACAAATGCACACGCTGTTATCATTTTCCGACGACGAAAATAGTTTTTCCATTGGTAAAAGCTTCTGCTCGTATTGTCGATAATTTCCAGGTAAATTGCAGTCAGTGCACGGATATTGAAGTCAGTCGATGATGTACGGTCGACGATATCGAAGAAGAATGACCGTGTGTATGCCTCGGTATTTAATATCCTAATTGCTTTTAATCACTGGACTTGGGCGATATTGAAATAGACATTTTACATTTCTTCTAATCGTTACCAATTACGTTTCAAGCTCAATGAGTTGCATGAGGGAATTACACTATTTTTGAAAATTGAAATAAGAACAAGCAATTTTAATAATTGGGCTAATTCTTCAGAAATATTGTGACAAAAATTAAAATTCTACTTAATGTTGTTATATAAGTAGTAGGACTAGCGCTCAGGATCATAGCTGAGCATAGTTCGTCAGTTTTCCGGTTGGATCCTCGGCGGATCATCCAGACAAATCCAGGATCAGTACCTACTTGGTACACCACCCTCTTATTTGCATGACTAAAAGAAGTTTAAAGAGGCCTTTCTGTCTTTATCTCTGGTTTTGTAGTGCAGTGTATGTAACAAATCAAATTTTAGTTTCATTATCTAGTTTTAGAGACAGGAATTGGGTTCCACAACATTAGGAGAAGTCGCTAGTGGGCACATGGATTTGGACAATCTCGGAAATTATTAGAATATTGACTTTTTATAGACATTTTATTTTCTAAATAAGGAAAGCATTCCAAATTTTCAATTATATCAACTCCGCCATCAAATTATTGCAACAAGAATTACTTGTGTTTGAAATAATGTAGGTTATTTTCAGGAATTGTACTAGAAATGTTTGTTTTGATTATGTGGGTGTCATTATTCTCGCTTTTTCTAGTGCTATCCGAAAGCAAATCATTTCTTGTTATTGTGACCTCCACATAACCCTTGTATAAAGTCAGTGTAAATTAATTACAGGAAGGGGTGAGTAACGTATAACGAGGTGCTACAAAAACTCGCTTACGAAGGGATCTAATAAGAGTCAATGGATGGCAACACTATACCATTTCGGATGATCGTTCCTTGTGTTAATGCCTACCAAAGAAATTGGTCTTTTGCTAGGTAAATGATCGTCATTTGTTAAACTCCCGTTTTCAACGAAAAGGGACCATTAACATATGTTGGAGGGTTCTGGTGGTTAATGAAGTAATAACACTAGCTTTAATTTCGGGTATCAGCACTTGTAGACTTGGGCAGAATTGATAATACAAAGAATAATTGACAATTTAATTAGATGACTGTGTTATCTAGAATGTTTTTTATTGTTTTATGAAACGTAAGCTTGCTAATTGAAGTGTTATGTCGACGGGAAACTTGAAACAACTTTAATTGCATTAGTTAGTAACGAATCATGTTTCAGGGCATTCAAATGCTACAAATGTTCGTACCTGATTATAACTAGCTATTGTGAAATTTAATTCGCGAGAAGTTAGAAGCGGCAACAACTTCTTTTCGTTTAGCTACCTACAAAGTTTCGGAAAGGAGTCTGTGGTTCGTTTGATTGGGTAAGTGACTGAATTCACTTGCTACGTAGTCCGGTATCGATTCTAATATTTTACAGGAAACATGAAATTAGCACAGAAATTTTAAACGATAGATAATAACCAAAAGGTGAAAATGACACATTTTCAGTCTAGGCTGATTAAAAAGAATTCTTTGCGTAACATGAAAATGTTTTCAGAACAGACGGTGTTGCAGGTTGTCCCAAACATAGAGATGATAGGATTATAGTGGGCAAACTTATCGGAAATCATCATCATCCAGGGCCGTAGCGAGGCCGGTTCAAGCGGTGCGGCGCACCGGGGGCCCCGCAGTCGAGGGGCCCCTTAGCAGTTTTCTGTTTTCAAAAAATGACTTCTAAAAAAAACTATGCTGTTAGAGATGAGCTGAGTCAAACTACGAAATGAACATCATAATTTTTTATTTTACTTTTTTCTATATCAATTTTTGTCACAATACTCCATATATTTGATCAGGTACGTAGTTACATGGAATGCATACATCTCGAAATCGCGAATACTTCTACATTCATGGTTTCCTTAAATCCGTTGATATAATTATCATTGCTACCATAAAAAATTACTAATTGCTGACCATAAATCTATATCACCCGAAACATCACTATAGAATTCATTGCACATCTGTTAGTGCTGCACGGGGAATCATCTATTCGTGAAATTAAAACATTTTTTTTAATGACATTTTTCTGATCATCAATTTTAAGAAGGGCCCCTTGCGGAATACCGCACCGGGGCCCGAGCTAATCGCTACGGCCCTGCATAGAGTCCACCGTTCTCCTATTCTTTCTAAAACCTCTTCATTTCTAACCTTCTGTATCTACGGTATCGTCATCATTCGCCGGTAACACCACAATTCGAACGCATCTAACCTTTTCTTTATCGCTACGCCCACCGTCCATGTTTCACACCCGTACAGTGCCTCGCATCAATATTAATACTGATTAAAAATTTTATTTGAAATTTTGATGTAAATTCATTTAATTTTTATCCACTATAAATTACCTCAAGTTAATGAGGAAAAATTGTTGCTGCTGTTGCACCCTCGCCAGAAAATGGACCATTGGCTTCACCTCACCAATGCTCTGATCACTAACTAATTAACTTAAGGTGATTTATAGTGGAAAAAATTTGTTTCGTCATTATTAATAGTATCGCCTCTGGTAGCTTAGTGATCAGAGCACTAGTGCGTAAAACCAGAGGTCCTAGGTTCGATTCCTGGCGAGGGTGTGTTTGCAGTAACATTTTTTCCTTATTAACTTGAGGTAATTCACAGTGGATAAATAAAAAAATAAATTGAATGAATTTTCATAATAATATTTAAGATATTTTATATTGTAGCTGGAGATTAGGTAGTTAATAGCTATCAAAATTAAATGAAATTGTACAACTTAATTAAAGTTTGTGTCATTACTTAATCATCAGATTACATTTTTGTTTGTGAGATATGAAATGTGTTTTGACTTCGTCTATTTTCCTAAAATTTATTGGCGAGCTGCTAAAAAACGGCAAAATTGGTCGTAGACATTATTGGCGACAACAACAGGTATTAGGCAAGACAAGGTGACCAGCTTGTTCGTTTTCTATCTTATCAATATGCATTTTATTTTTCACTTAATAAATAATTCAAATGATAATAACTGGTACCCACTAGATACCTGCCTGATAATCGACGCAAAAAGAAACCAAAAGTTGTTTCGCCCGACAGTTTCAGAGAAAAGTCCAGTTAGTGAACTCTTGTAACAAACAACTGAATTTTTGTAACCGTTGTAACAAGGTTTCGAATTAATTATATTTGGGGACAGAGATTAAATTGGTAAAAAATAGACGTCACATACTAACTAATTTGCCATTGAATTGCCACTATTATGCGATTTGCATTGTCTCATAGTGTCATAATGTTGAAGTCCTTCAGATGTTTATTATTTTCAGGATCAATGTTTTTAGAACGATAATGTTAAATACATTCTTGATCCAAGGGCACATATTAGAGAGAATTTTGATCTAGGAGACTAACAACTGTTAAAAGTTAGGATTAACTTGAAATAAAAGATATAAAATACAGTGGTCTCCTATTTAAAATAATGTATCTTTTATAACTAGTTCAGAAAATTAAACGTTTGTATTACTGTTTACTGTAAAATTATTCTAGGATTTATACATATAAGGAAAAAGTCAGGTAATTTGATTTCTAAAGCGACAGTATTCGTTTCTAGTCATACTACATAAATTATGTTATAACATGACACATAACAAGCTGTATTATTATATATTTTGAAAACTGTTTCTTAGGTTCGTTAATAAATTTCTATGTGGTAACTGCAGCTCAAGAATTCCAAAAAAAAATAGAATTACAATAACAGAATTATTATCATGAAAGTATTGCTTAACACTGGATGTGCTTTTTTATTATTCTTTCAGGATTTTGGTATCTGTTTGTGAGAACTGAGTGATCTTGGACGAGATAGCTTAGTTTGAGCGGTTTACGGTGGAAACTAAGCAAGCCATTGTAAATTACCTTTAATATTTTCAAAAGGGAAAGTAAGTTTAAAAATAATTGCCCAATTGTACTACACGTTGATGAATATATGTAGTTGTAATTGACAAAAATTAAAAGAGGCCTTTCTAACCTAGTCAAAAGCTTTTACTAACTTTATTTTCGGTTCATTACTAGATACTTCTGTGCTGGTCTAACTTACTTTAAAAAAGTAGGAGTGTGATTGACTTGGCCTGAGCAATATCCATGAAATGAAGCGTTTGGACCGTTGTTCCTAAATTATGTTTGATTATTATTGTTGTAATAGTGAAAATGACTTCTGTTTCTTATTCTAAATAGTAACAGTGTATTAAATCAGTAGTACCTACATCGTGTACGGCTGACACAGTTATTAATGCGTTTATTAAATAGAACAACAAACAAGAACAAAGTCGTAATTAAAAACAAAAACAGGCAATTAAATGCTAACTAAGTACCTTAATGAGAAATTAAATTCTTCGGGTAGTTTTTTCATAAATTACTGTTTTGTTTTAGCTTAAGATTAAGCTAGTTAAAAAAAATATTATTTAAAAATAAACACGATACTTAAATGCATATTAAATGCACAGTTACGTATTAAATGATCTTATTATTTTTCTAGTAAATAATACTTCGCGACTTGGACAATACGTGACATACGATGGTGGCAAAAATAGGCTTAGAAAAGGAAACATATTACTTCAATCGTGTACCTTTTGAAGGGTTTATTAATGCTTATTAAGTGCCTTAATGAGAAATTAAATACTGTGAGCACCACTGCAAAAATAAAAGAAGCATTTAATTCATAAGTCGGTTTTTTTGAAAGCATTTAATTACTGTGTGAGTAAAAGAGCTATTTTCAGTCTCTCTCCAGTCTCAGAGTCTTTCAACGTCTCTGAGAGCGTCTCTCACAGTCTCTCAGTTATTGCCTAGGTGTTTTTATGGATCTCTCACAGATATTCGAGTCTCTCACAGAGAGACTGAATGAATAAAACTGAAAAATTGAGAGACTTGAGTCTCTCGTAGAAAGACTAGGATCTCTGAAATATGTTGAACTTAGAAAATTTTAACCGTGTCTATCGAGACACTACTTATTGAGAGATTCGAGTCTCTCGTTCAGAGATTCGAGTCTCTCGTTCAGAGATTTCAGTCGCTCGTTCAAAGACTGGATACGAAATGAGGATCTCTCTGTGGACGACTCGAGTTTCTCGTTCAGAGACGCTAAACGCCAGCCAGTCTCTCGATAGTCTCTCTCAGCGACACCAGAGAGACTCGATGAGAAACGGAGACTCGAGTCTCGCTTTCACAGACTCTGAGAGACTGAACATTTTTATCTCGGGAATCTTCCAACACATGGTCTTAAGTTTCATTTATCTGAAAATTAGAGGGGAAAATTAGAAATTTTTATCCGCAAGGAAGCTGTTGTAATGAGCGTTTAATTACTGTATTACTAAAATTCTTTCATTGTTTAACTAAAATAATGCGCTTATGCTTAATGTTAAACCAACAGAGCAGTGATTTATTAAAAAGTACTGGGAAAATTTAATTTTTCATTGGAGCCCTTAATTAGGACTTAAAGTGCACTTAATTGTCCGTATGTCTGTTGTTAGTTCGCTTGGTTTTGCTTTTTTTACTTAACGGACGTGTGTTATGTTACCTAATATGTATCCATGCGAATGAATTGAGCATTGCCGTTATGATGTCACAAATATCGCGATGACACGTCTCTTCTAGTTCGTTTTTCCTAGTTTTACCCTTCATGCCACACGTGTGTCGCGTACAAAATTAGTTTAGTCCTTTTGGTGTAACTTGCGTTAGTTTCAACGTTGTATGTTGGTAATTGTGCTAATTAAGTTACGGATTACAAATTATTAATGTAAACAAACCTTTTGTTTGTTATTTAATTGAAAACGTTTGTCGTGTCATTAGTGAAACAACACAAGAAACATGCGTTATTATTGAACATAAAATGTTGGTAACTCCTTGTTCGAGAAGTTGCACAATCTTATTCCGTTACTTTTCAACTGTTTCTCACGAGCTGACAATAAATCTCAGGTAATTTGTTGATTTACTGATCAGTAATTATACTCAATCGGTTTATTTTTATGACTAACGTTTGAAAGAAACACTTGTAACAAACAATACGTATAGGTAAAAGTGGAAAGCTTCTGCAACATTTTATTCTAACGGTAATATCACGTAATAATGATAGCATCAAACTGTTTATGTTGCATAAACTCATGTTAATAATATTGTTTAAGTCTGTAAAGGTATTCCATTAAATACTTGCCTAGATATAAGGAGTATGAGTTTCTGAAGTAACTTGTTTTAATAATTGCAAATCACACTCAGAGAAAACTGTAGAACAAACTTCTACAATTGCAGAACTTTTCATTACAAGTTGTAGCGAACATAGGGACAGAAACAAGTTGTAGTGAAAATTAATATAATATTGTAATTACTCTATTGTCTACAAACTGTTTGTCTCTCNATGTAAAAATCAAAAATATTTAGTTAGTAGTACGTATAGAAGTAAATCAGTCACACCCTTGTAATAATTTGTACAAAAAAGTCGAGCGACATAGAACTGTATTAAACTTTTTTTAATCTTTCTAGTGGTTGAAAAAAATGATAATTTATGTCGTCTGTTCAGTTAGAAAATATTAGCATAAGGATTTGTAAAGAAACCCGTTTTCAAACATTTTAATAATCATGATTCGATGATGTGGACTAAACGACTGGCTGAAAATAAAAAAAAAACTGTTTTTGTGTGTGTGTGTAGAGTGTAAGTTCCGTCAAAGAATTCTGCTGTAGGTACAATATAAATACCTGTTCATGTTGGGTTAAATATAGTATCAGTAGCCTTCATTTAGTTTAATAACAAAAGGTGGGCCTTACTTCAAAACACAAGCACTACTGTAGGAAAATCTTGTTATCAAAATAAATATATAATGATGTCCCAGTCTTGCTATTGGTCTTGTTCATTCTGTTTTGGTCTCGGTCTTCTCAAATACTTCTAGTCTTGGTCTTGAGTCTGGTCTTGCTGATATAGTCTCGGGCTTATGTATTATGTTTTGCTCTTACTCATTTAACCTGATACTTACATATTTTTTAATAAATTAAGCACAAATTTTTCTGTTTACCGACACAATAATTGTCTTAAATGCTGAATTTTTCTGTCATATATAGGAGCTTGTCATGACTTTTAAAGAAAGTAGTGTCGATAGTTGAGAGAGTTACGAAATCTCGAGAACGTACCCTACCTCCAATGCATAAATTGACCTTTTAGCAAACAAAATAATACAAGGTACTTCGAAGAAGTAAAAAAACCTCATCATCATTATAAGGTCGTCAGTCCTAAAACTAGTTGGACACGCATGTCTACTCTCTGCTAGTGAAGCAAACTAAAAATTTCAGGTACTAAAAATGTTTTGTTCCAACAAAAGAATATATTAAAATAGTTTAACTCCTAAATCCATTGGAAGTAATAATTTTTCGATTAGTCTTACGTATTTCGTCTTGGTCTTACATCGGTTTTGGTCTTGTTCGTTTGGTCTTGGTTTAAGTCTCGGTTTTGTCCGTTCGGACTTGATTTTAGTCTTGTTCTTGTTCGTTCGGCCTTGGATTAGATTACTGTTCAGAAATAGTAAAGGATGTGGTATTTACTAGTTTTAGGGAAATGCGAAGATTAGTTCAGGATAAGAAAGAGTAGAGGTGCATGTCCACTACTCTTAGGATTGACCACCTTATGATGGAAATGAACCTTGTTGGAACATACGTAATCCTAAAATGTAACATCGTACTACAGATGGCGTTTACCGCGCCATTTGTGGTATTTTCTAAAACGCGCTGTTAAGACAGCAGGTAGAAGTTGGTCTGTGTTCTGTCGGAGCTGCCTGCGACGCGCTGATGAGATCCAAAAAGATCGAAATCGCGATCCGCGTCTG
>NW_020441010.1:892222-897930 GCF_000699045.2 Agrilus planipennis
TTTTTTCCTCGATAACCATTTAGTGAATTTGAATAACCTTACGCTAAAGTGATTCTCCAGAGTTCAAGTTACTTATTATAAAAGTTTGAAATTTCTGGTAGCTTTTTTTCTGTTAATAAAAATAAATTTAATTTGTTCGGTTAACGAATCTCCGTAAAATGACGTGTAAAATTACAATTTTTTAAAGTTTCAATAACTTTTTAACGGTTTGTCAATAACTTTTAACCGATTTGTAATTTTTACAGGAGTTTTAGAATTGAATGAGGAACGTTCTTCCAAATTTTTATTTGTCTCGTAGCATTTTGGCATACCTCCCAAACATCCTTAAGTGTCTCGCCCTTTTAACGTGTTATTATGCGAAATTACCTTGCGAATGCTCAAACCCCGTGGATCTTATGAGCCCTCAGCTCAAGGTCAAAACCCCCTGCCTTGTCACGTACTGTCCGACTTTAAGACTTTTTCCCGGTACGCCGCTCCATGGATCATAGGCGGTTTGGAATGGCACCAACATTTGCATCCTTCTGCCTCTCTCCTTATTTGCAATATATGCCTTAAGATGTAAATTGTAAATTAACCTTTCGCGAGCAGAGAAGTTGACTTATTTTTGTCAAAGGCTACTCGACCCTACTCAATCTTCAAATATCTGACTTCGTAGATATCGAAAATCAGTGATCATTATAAAATAAATATAGTTTATAAAACTATAATGGATCAGACCGCAAAAATATTCGAGAATAGCCGCATGCGAACCGCGGGACGCGGTTTGGCTACCCCTGGTCTATATGATGAGATCTTCGCTCGGACCGGGGTGGTGAAGTGAAAGAATTTGTTAAGATGTGAAAACTTCATCCCCATTGATAAAAAGTGGAGTGGTGAAGTGAAGGCGGGAGAGGTCCATGTATCAATGGGGATTAAGTCTACGACCCTTCTCTTGTCCCCTCTACCTTCATCACCTCCGTCTATGTGACAGTTACATCATCTAGACAAGAAAGTAATTATTCCATTGTTCAATAATTTCGTGTTAATAAATATACATATTTCGCAAGCCTTATAGATATGTACTGAAATAAGTTTAAATTGTGTTAATTTAAAATAAAATAAATACAACGTGCAATTATACAACACGCTTCTGAAGTGAAACTTCTTCAAACACACAAACATACCGGAATAGGGGTTAAGGAATTGGTTTAATGTTATTATTTGTACATTATGCTTCGCACTGGTGCAATGCTGATAGTAAATATAATATAGAATGTCTTTATATACAACAATTACAGCTTTTTTGTTATTAGACAATACAAACCGACCGGTACCGCCGCAACCGCTTTGTTATACCATCCCGGACTTTTTTGTAGACCTTTTTAAGGTGTACAATATTGTAGTATATTATTTGGATCTATCTCGTAGGGTTCAGCCAGCGTTTGCAATGTAAGCGCAAAAAAATGTGTTTATTTACGACATCACATTACAAACNTTTCATTCATAACTTGGCTGACAACCAACGACTTCAACTTTGTTGCCATGATATCGGCTAAAATCGGATTGGTTTTTCTTTTTTTTTTTTAGTGATGGTCTATACTACACTGAGCGTTTTTATTGGAACGTTTCTACCATACCGGTTGTGCCGCAATACCAACAATCCGTTATCGGAAATGTATAAAATCTAGGAATTGTATGAAATTCCGATATTGTCCTAGGAAATGTATAAAACTAACGCTTTCTGTGAATAAAATGTTTAAAACACGTTAATATATAGTATAAGCTGAGAATCAGAGTTATTTGTGTTTACGCGGTTCTTGTGTGATTGTCTGTTGTATATACATTGATGACGTTATTGTTTGGTTAGGTTAGGTTTGAAGGTGAATATATATGAAAATGATCAACATTATCAACTCTACAATTACTAAAAATTCAAGCTCATCGTATTTGCTGAAACAATGATAACCTCGTCACATTATTCTAACATCTAACATATCAACCAAGGCAAGGCCATTAAAGAAATACCAATCTGTCATAAATCTCCCTAACCAAATAATGACGTCACCGATGCATATAGGTACATCTCTAAACTTGTCTATTTAGTATTACCTGTAATACATTTCCGACTGCTATTTAGGAAATGTATAGATTTCCTAGGAAATATGTCTAATGTAATTTACTAGCGACCCGCCTCAGCTTCGCACTGGTGGAATGCTGATACTAAATGCATTTTTGTTTTGTTTAGATTATTATCGAGGAGGGGAAATCTTCAAAAGACACCCCTGAACATACCAAATATACTACAGAATGTCTTTATATACAACATTCACAGTTTTTTGACATTAGACAATACAAACCGGCCAGTACCGCTGGAACCGCTATGTCCCTTCCCTGCAGCTTAAATCTGTAATATCTTCGAAAATATTCATTTAAATTACATGCTGTAAAGAGCCATATTGATCTATATCAAATGCACAATGTATTTATAAGTACTTAATTGGATAAGTATTAATGCTGTATTGCTTAAAATCGCTTCGTAAATAAGCCATTATTTCTCGTAAAATGTAAAGGATAAAAGATGGTTATTGTGGGGTATCGCTAAGAGACAGACATATACCATCGCGGACTTTTTTGTAGACCGTTTTAAGGTGTACAATATTGTAGTATATTATTTGGATCTATCTCGTAGGGTTCAGCCAGCGTTTGCAATGTAAGCGCAAAAAAATGTGTTTATTTACGACATAACATTAGAAACCTCTAAAATGATCAGTGTTTATATACTATATTATGCATGTATTATACATATAAACCTTCCTCTTGAATTACTCTATTCATTTAAAAAAACCGCATCAAAATCCGTTGGGTAGTTTTAATGATCTAAGCATAGCACAGGGACAGACAGCGGGGGAAATGCGTTGCATAATTTCGTTACATAGCAACTCGCATGACGCGAACTGACTCTACCGTGCGTAAAGAAGTTTCACTTCAAAAAATATAAAATTACGTAGCAGAAATTCAAAGTAAAGAAATACATTGTGATAACTACTATTTTTACGATTCTTCGAAAATAGTTAATTGTATGAATTTCGCTTTCGCAATAAGATTTTGAGTAGTATATTACTTAATATGCAATTTAAATAAAATGCAAGTCGATTGTGTAACCCTAGGAATATTGTCCCATTATTCTGTTGAGTCAATGAGACCTACTTAAAGGCAGATAACTGATAACTGCACTTTCTTTCGCACTTTTAAGTGCATATACAAATACCTATTATGTTTAATTACCTCGGGGAATCAAGAATTTTTATTAGAAATCAAAACATCATTTGCATAAATTTACGATTGCGTTACACTAAAGACTTTATTGAATTAAAAATGTTCGTGACACCAAAGCGTTTGATGGTTTATGAATATTTAGGCAAAATTTGCACAGTTTCGTTTACCATAAAGATTTAAATTTTATGGAGTTACATAAGTGAGACTGTTCACAGCTCCTTTATAAGTAGGTATTTGTAATGTACGCATGTACATGAGTTGCGATGAAAAGAATCGCAGTAAAGTGATCAATTGATTATACAAAGTAAACAATCCAGCGCCACAGATTGAGTTAATTAAGATATCATCATCATCTGAGAGGTACTCCTTTGAATAATTACAAGGTGTAAGGTTACATACAACTTGTGTTAGTATCCAATGAGACGTCAGAATAAAGAATGAAATTGTAAACGGCAACACAATGTACTGACACTAATTTGTACAGAGGAACAAGAATAAGGAAATTTTATTGACGATCATATCTTCCCGTTGTTTCATGCGATTGTAATTTTAATCTCGGTAAATGCTAAATTATGTATTTTATAACAGTATTGTATTAGTTCGCTAACGCTTCTTACTATTTCTTACCACGCGAACCTGTCGACTTGGATTTAATTGAGTTCGTGGCTGAGCTTAAAACGTTAATAGGTTATCGTGCTCCGCCGCTATGAATATCGACGTTTCCTATTACCCGAATCGAATTTCAAATCTAGGGGAAAAGTGCAAACTAGAAACGAGCATGACTCCGGCTAGAGAACGGGTGAACTTCTTATGCTAACCTCATAAAATTTACACGACGACAAGGAGCTTTTCTTAAAAAAGGATGATAGAACAGTAGTAAAATCGCGAGTTTCTGTTTTCGGAACGAGTCCATTGCGAGAATAATCGAGCTTAAGGATCATGTCTGCAAAATACAAGCATACCTACCCACTTCTGACATAAATTGCAACACTAAGTGAGAATGGATTTTCGACAGAATGAATATATGAAACGCTTTGAAATTTAATAGTGGTTAATATCAAATATTAATGTGAAAATCCGTTTTCAATTTTTTATCCACTAAGTATAAACTACCTCAGGCTAATAAAGGAAAACTTTTTGCTGCTTTCACACCCTCGGCGGGAATTAAACCCGGGACCTTTGTCATTACGCACCAATGCTGTGACTACTAAACTACGAGAGATGACAACAGCAACAACGACAAACCGTACATATTACATCACAGATCTGTCGAACTAACGTAATCATATTAATACTATATATTTGAAACGCTTTGAAATTTAATAGTGATTAATATTAATGTGAAAATTTCCTTTATTAACCCGAGGTAGTTTATAGTGGGTAAAAAATTGAAAACGAATTTTCACATTAATATTGTAACACCAAAATAGTGTTAAAATTCTCCTTTTTATTAACACTATTAATAGTGATTAATATTAAATGTTAATTTGTTCGAATCCCGGCGAGGGTGTGACCACAGCAACAATTTCTCGTTTTTATTTAATGCAACATTTATCATTCACAGTGTTTATATTGGTACAATGTTGCTTCAAAGCTGTAGGTACCCGAGATAAAAATGTTCAGTGTCTCAGAGTCTCTGAAAGCGAGACTCGAGTCTCCGTCTCTCATTGAGTCCCTCTGCTGTCGCTGAGAGAGACTGTCGAGAGACTGTCACTGAACGAGAGACTCGAATCGCTCATTGAGAAATCCTTATTTCGTATCCAGTCTCTGAACGAGAGTCTCTCAATTTTTCAGTTTTATTCATTCAGTCTCTCTGTGAGAGACTCGAATCTCTGAATTAACAATTTTATCGTTCGAGTCTCTCATAAAGAGACTGTGAAAGATTCATTAAAACACCTAGGCAATAACTGAGAGACTGTGAGAGACTGTGAGAGACGCTCTCAGGGACGCTGAAAGACTGAGAGACTGGAGAGAGACTGTCAAAAAAGCTGTTTAGCGTCTCTGGACGAGAGACTCGAATCGCTCATTGAGAAATCCTTATTTCGTATCCAGTCTCTGAACGAGAGTCTCTCAATTTTTCAGTTTTATTCATTCAGTCTCTCTGTGAGAGACTCGAATCTCTGAATTAACAATTTTATCGTTCGAGTCTCTCATAAAGAGACTGTGAAAGATTCATTAAAACACCTAGGCAATAACTGAGAGACTGTGAGAGACTGTGAGAGACGCTCTCAGGGACGCTGAAAGACTGAGAGACTGGAGAGAGACTGTCAAAAAAGCTGTTTAGCGTCTCTGGACGAGAGACTCGAATCGCTCATTGAGAAATCCTTATTTCGTATCCAGTCTCTGAACGAGAGTCTCTCAATTTTTCAGTTTTATTCATTCAGTCTCTCTGTGAGAGACTCGAATCTCTGAATTAACAATTTTATCGTTCGAGTCTCTCATACAGAGACTGT
>NW_020441010.1:902265-910989 GCF_000699045.2 Agrilus planipennis
GCGCTGATGAGATCCAAAAAGATCGAAATCGCGATCCGCGTCTGGCAGTTTCGACAGAATACAGACCACTTCGAATTTATTCGATTATGGTAACGTGCATTTCACGTTGAGGTTAGCTACGCCGGGATTCGTTTCAGCAAGTAGATATCCCTATATTTAAATGGACCTTGTTGGAGCATACGTAATCCTAAAATGTAGCATCGTACTACAGATGGCGTTTACCGCGCCATCTGTAGTATTTTCTAAGCGAAATAGGTTGACAGGACAACTTCTCAGGCATGAAAGGCTGAAACAAAAGTTAAGAATGGTAGAAGTAGACCTAAATTAGATTACTATTTACAAATAGTTAAGAATATGGGATGTTCTAGCTTCAGGGAAATGCGAAGATTAGCTCAGGTTACGATATAGTGGAGTTGCGTGTCCTTCCGGTCTTAGGACTTTATGATGATGATGATGATGATGATCTACACTCGTTTTTATGAACTGGTGCTGTCCTGATTCGGGTTTAAAGGCTGTCGTTGGTTGGAGTAGCTCCCTGGCGTTTCGCCGAATAGTCCACCACCGGCATTGGAGATGGAAGAAGCTAGCCACTCGTACTAGTGAAACGTTGGGAAACAACTCCAACCAACGAACCAATGACGGCCTTTAGACCCGAATCAAGACAGTATCAGTTAATCTACTGGTCGCAAAAGCCTTTACCGACGGCTGAGCTATTACTTATGATACCTACATAAAAATTCTTTTGATTAAATAAAGTCGAAAAGTTAATTTTTCAATTTATTGTAAGCGACCAGGCACTACTGAAACGGACGTTCCGCTTAGGGTGCTATATGAGCTGCCCTCAGGCATTCCAGGGAGAGATTCTGGAGACGATAGACGAAAGATAAGAAACGAGAATGTTGTTTTCGTTAAATTAACTATAATGTGTAATTACTAATAGTAAAAGATATAAGTAATAGTGTGTTAGTTTATATGATCGAAAAATGCCGTTAAGTTTTCCGTGAAAATTTATTACTAAGAATGGTGAAGGATGAGTTTCCATAAGGTTACGTGTTAAATGTTCTATTCGAGGCTTTGTTTTCCACTGTAGTTAATAAAAAGTGTTTTTACTATTAATTAGTATAAAATTTATTGTCATTTCCCCGCAAATTAGACGTTTCCACCGTACTACGTTAGGGTCGCATGGGGCAGTTTTATGCATTACTTCGAAAGCCCGCATCGCCTCTCTGCACTTCCTGTTCTCAACATAATCCTGATGCGTATTTAGACGGGTCCGTTAGCTGCATTCCACCCAGATAATTAGTATTTTTTTATTGTCGTAGTCGTTGGCGAAGGTAGATATTATACCAGTTAATTATTTGTATTTACAAGCTGGATTGAGTTTACAGTTTGGCTCATATGAAAAGATTTTAAATGATTATTTTATAAGAAGAAAAAGAAAGAAGAATCCCGATTGAAATCTAGGAAAGCTATTTTGTTCTGAATTAACCATGTTGCATCGCAAAAATTAGACCATAAATGTAATTTAAACTACATACGTAATTTCATTTAGTGTTACAACATTTTAGTTAAAATTTTGAAGTTAAAAAACTTTTATTGGGTAGGTGCTATAATTATAACCGCTATCAAACTTTCGTCTTGTTGTTTCTGATGAGTGCTAACTAACTGAAATATTTTATTACTGTTATAATTTATTGCTCTCTACAAATTATTGTCCGGTACTGTATTAAAATAAATTCAGAGTATTTGCAATTCTTCAATTTTTTAGATTTTGGTCACAGTTGATGATTAATTTGATACTCTGCACCTAATATCGAGTAACTGACTTGTTCGCATATTTGGTACGAAACGCTGTCATTAAATTTCAATGCGGATACTTTGTGAAAATCGAAGCAGATACCTAGAACCCGCGTCTTTATCCATGATCCATAAATTTCACGCCGTTACCCATTTGTCTTGCGAAATAGTATGTATCTTTGTATCGGCCTACCACTAAACATAAACGTATTCCNCATTAATTAGAATAATCGATTAATTGAAAATTTCAATTGATCGGAAATAATCACTTGAAAGTAATACATTTTTCACATATAATGGTTAACAGGAAACTTTTTATTCGAAATAATTCTAAATTTATACCAATACCGGCCGTTTCCCGCGATTTCGTTCCCGCTGATTCTTTTATATCACAAGCTCTCATTTACACTTTTAGGGGTTAGTATGTTAAAAACTCATTTTTTATACCTAGTAGATTAAACAAAATGAATTATAGCCCTTTCTTCCTCTAAATAATCCTTTAAACAGCATTAAAAATATTGAAGGGTGGAGGCTTGTAGAAGTAAAAATTTGTGGTTTTATGAATTTTTAGATAAGAAATCTAAACAAAAATAAAAAAAAGATCTTTCTTTGGTAAAATTAAAAAAACTTGTAATCGGTTAAGTGGTTTATTTGTAATGAAAGTGTCAATTTCCCTCAAAACGTATGTTATTGTTTTGCCTTGTAACATGGAATATATTGTGTAATGATCCTTTTAGATATTCCGTATTTTATTTGATAGTGATAAGTATTATAAAGAAAGTAAATAAATTACTTTGAAGTTTAATGTTAAATAGTATTATTACTATTCGAAATTTGAAGTTCTTTGATTAATTTGGAAAGCATAATTGGATTTTTCTTTTACTATCGTTGATTTATTCTTCTCGTCCTTAATTATTCGGTGACTCACGAGGACGATCTCTTCAGGTTCTTCTTTCTCTTCAACTTTTTTTCCAGAGTGGATTAATTTATTTGTCAATCCGGAAAATGTTTTCAATGCTTCAAACTTTTGCGCTATAGTATTGAAATTCTAATCTCAAGCATTTGGATTTCGGAGTTAAAATATTTCAAAACGTTTATGTGCAGGAGCAAATATGAAGCAGAATTCTTATTCAACTATAAAATTTAATCTCATAAGTAACACTCTTCTGGTTGTTTTGTTCTTTTATTTCTCATATGTAGTATTTCTCTCCAAAAAAATTTTGATGTGTAGGGGTTATTTCAAGGTCATACTTGAGTTCAGTGTTGCAAATTATGTTGCAAGTGATTGCTCTCTTCGTTTGTTTCTTTTATTCAATACATCAATTCGTTGACCTGTCTAATTGCCGAAACGAATAATTAATGTGAAGATACAAATACATACTACTTATAGAATATAATTAATTAATGAATTGTTTATCTATTTGAAAAAAATCAAATTACTTATGCGGAAACCTACTCGAAAAGTTTCGAATTATACGTTTCGTTACATTAACGTTTTTCCATCCAATATTTAAGATTCAAACGTCCTATTTCAATATTCTAATAATAATAAATTTTACCAAGCTGAATTATGTTAATGTTTTCGTCATTAATTGGCCAAGAACTTATATTTTAAACATTATCAAGCTGGGTGTTGAGAATAACTTTTTTTAAAGAATTTTTTCTCAACATATAGAAGCAACATTCCACTTAATTTTTTTCCTTATAGTTCATTTACTGTCTTCGTGTAATATTCTCATGAGCTGCCATGGACAGACTGAATAAAACAATAATTAAAGGACTAGGTAGTGTAATGTAATCCTTTTGAACGTTCTATCAACATAGCGTTTCAAATTTTTTGCTTTTATGTTATTTTGCATTTATATAGGCTTTTCTTGAATGTCTTGAAGAAATGATTGTAACTCAAGCTCATGCTAACTGTGTTGAAAGCAAATCGCGTTAGTAAACTACGAAATATATGGATGTTATAGAACAGATCGTTCAATTGACGTGCAGTTTTCTTAATTATCGATAAAGTTGTCTTTGCTGCCATAAAGAAAGGTCACTTCGTTAAATAAGACTGTATAATATTATTATAAAATATACATCCGCATACATTTGCATTTACCTACTATTACAACTTGATGATTATCAAAACATCCATTAAAGTATTTTGTAATTGTACACCTACATATTTTATATTAAAATGAATTTACAGGCAGGAATCGCATCCTTTTACCTTGTTTAGGAATAGCAAAACCGAATATTTTACAGTTGGAAACATATTGCGTATACATATAGACGTACATACGTACATATAGGTACTATGCGCCTAAGCTTAATCACTTCACTCAAGAGAATCAAATGATACTATACGCATAATAGTATAAAATATTACAGTCGGTTGGATCTAAAAAAAGGGTTGCCTGGAAAATTTATCGGGAGTTTTGAGTGATTTTATAGATTTCGACGTGTTCTTTCCAAATTTTAACTATGCCACATTGTACTTTTGCCGCTGGCGCCGCCATATTGGAAAAATGGTGCCTAAAAGTAGTTTTTTGACAATATCTCTTTTCGTACTTATTTCACGATAAATAGGTACATTTATATACAAAATGAAAGTGGAGAAAGTTGCCTTCATTTCATGTAATAGACTTTTTTTTTCGTAAAATCAATAGTTTTGACGAACGAGCTCTGCAAAATGTACTTCAACGCATCTACGTCAACCTGTGTCTTTAAACAGCTATAGATATACATGCTTCACAACATCTTCACAATTTAATATCGTGTCGCTACCACCAACAGAAGCAGCAGAACGACAAAATTCGTTCCGAACCTACTACCATGTTCAGCAGAGGTTTAGGAGAATTAAAAAATGCAGAGTAATAGGGGATGAAAAAGAAACCAGAACTGAAAGCAGAAGCTCCGGAAAGCTTGTTAAAACTTATTTCTTGCAAATGTAAAAAGGGATGTAGAAAGCAAGTGGATGCAGAAAGAACAAAATAGCGATGAAAAGGAACAAACGGAGACTATTTTCGAGAAAACGTATGAAGAAATCAAGAATAAAACTGATAATCCGGTCGCGGATGATGTGAATGAAATTTCGGTCTGTGACATTTCGATAGGAGTTAAAGATAGCTTTAAATAAAATGGAAGCGGTATTGACAAGTGAGTATCGTATGAAAATAAATAAAAGCAAAACAAAAATACTGGTATGCAAAAGAAGAAAAAGTAGGGAAAGAGCGAATATAAAGATAGGAAACGAAAAATTAGAAGAAGTGGTTGATTTTAGGTGTCTAGGAAGTCAGATAAGTCATGGCGGAAGGAGTAGTAGGGATATAAAGCAAAGAAAAGAGCAGGGTCGAGTCGGCTTCAATAAAAAGATGTCAGTTCTTTTGCTTACCAACGTTAGTAAGTTATATTTTACAGGACAACGTAACTGAAATGCATGGTTTGAGATGCCCCAGAGTATATTTTACAAATCAGGGACTTATAGATTCTACAGTTTCATACGAGCTTTTGATCGCTTAGAATTCACAGATTGTGCTTGCAGTCTGATATTTTCATAACTAATACGTTTTAATAAAGTATTGTGAAGAATGTTCTTTTACTTCGTATCGTATCATTTGTATTTTAATAAGGATTGTATTTAAAAGAAAAAGCATTTTCATTCTATGTCGGCACCATTCTCGTTTTATTGAATTGTCTATTTTATTGCTTGCAAAGTAGCAGTCGATATTATCGATTGTAAATTGAACCACAACCCTTTGTATCTTAAAAGCTGTATTGCTTTAGGTTGAGGTTTTTGCTTTGAATTGCGAATCTACTATTATTTTAATGGATATTTGTTTTATTGTTTTCAAGCTAACACCCTTAAGCCGTAAGTACTAAATTAATTCTGTATTGTACATTCGGAATTTTTTAATTCTTAGTTTTGTACACTATAATTTATTTGTGAAGCTCCCTCATTATGAGAGAAAATCATCAGCGTTTATGTAACATTTATCGCCCGGAGTCGTTTTAAAATCAGTTATTAATACATTTTATGGATAATAAGTCCAATTTATGACTTTAGAATGACAGCTTCACCATATATCACGTTATATCCGTCATTGGTTCCAGTATATTCCTAGTCGCCTCGCGTAATAAACAACAATTTCAGGAGTTGACCAGCCATAAAGTAAATCACGAGATTCATGTTGTAACCCAACGAACAGCACACGGACTTGGAAAGCTCTCGCTAAATTGCTATCAGTTATACCTACGTTGTTTAATCATTTAAGGTAATTATTTCCTTTCACGTTTTACACTAACCTCTAACTTTATTATTTATGCGGTTTACAATATTATCCATCATGTATTTATATACGTATTACCTACAACCTCTCTTGGTAAGCAATTAAATGTGGAGAGACGTATGACTCAAAAATATTATTAACTCGGTATACGAGGGTGGATTGATAAGTTTCCGGCCTGACCAAGAAAAACAAGGTTTTTAAAAATTTTTTTTTTTTATTTCTCAACATAATCTTCTCCAAGGCTGATACATTTCTCATAGCGGTGTTCCAGTCTATTAATGCCATCTCTATAGACTGATTCGTCAAGCTCCTCAAAATAACCATTTACAGCTTCGATTACTTCTTCATTGTCCGCAAATCTCTTACCGCCAAGCCATTTTTTGAGATTAGGGAACAGAAAATAGTCACTCGGGGCTAGGTCTGGAGAGTAAGGAGGGTGCGGCATCAATTCAAACTTTAGATCGTTGATTTTAGCCGTCGCAACGATTGACGTGTGCGCTGGTGCGTTATCGTGATGAAACAAGATTTTTTTCTTCGCCAGATGAGGTCGTTTAATTTTCACCTCGTGGCTCAAACGTTGCAATAAGTCTGCGTAGTATTGACCAGTGATAGTATTACCCTTTGCAAGGTAATCAATGTATATAATACCTCTTGCATCCCAAAAAACAGTAGCCATAACCTTGTTCGCCGAAAAAATTGTTTTTGCCTTCTTTGGAGTTGGTTCCCCTGGTCCAATCCACTGTTTAGACTGTTCTTTGGTTTCAGGAGTGTAGTGGTGGACCCACGTTTCGTCAACGGTTACGAATCGACGCAAAAATTCGCTTGGATTACGCTTATACAATGACAAATTTGCGGTAGAAATGTTTTTTCGAATCAATTTTTGGTCGACTGTTAGCAAACGCGGCACCCATCTTGCACAGAGCTTTTCCATATGCAAATGTTGGTGCAAAATATGTTGCACACGTTCATATGACATCTTACAGGTCTCAGCTATCTCACGCACTTTCAATCTGCGGTCTCCCAGCACTATTTGATGATTTTTTTCGATCATATCTGGAGTTGTGACCTCAACGGGGCGTCCTGAGCGAGGCCCATCAGAGGTGCTCACACGACCCTTTTTAAACTCGGAAACCCACTGCTTAACGGTTGAATATGACGGGGAGGATGTCCCCAGTGTTGAGTCCATCTCTTTTTTAATTTCCTTCGGCGTTAACCCCTTCAAATAAAAGTATTTGATGACAGCACGATTTTCCTGCTTTTCCATTTTTACGAAAACCACAGAGGCGTCTTGTTCAGCGTGCTGTCAAACCTACACTAGCAAGGAGATCGGGCTGAAACTATAGCTACAAGCTATCCAAGGATGGTACTATAGAATGTCACCTCAAGGTAGGCCTAGTGGCGTCATCTCTTGGTTAGGCCGGAAACTTATCAATCCACCCTCGTATGTTTACAATAATATGATTTATATGAAACTCGAAGCACTATTAGCTATATCCTTACTTTGTCCATAATTACCTAATGTTTTCATGCCACATTAATGGCAATTTTATACAGAATACCATACGATAAAAAAGAAATATTAAATAAAAAAGCTTAAGTGCGGATGTAACTTGCATGAAGAAGGTTCCATGTCAGGAGCAGCTGGTGTTGTGGTGTTACTTAAACTGGCATACTTTTGCGACTTAATTTTTAAAATTTATAAACACTTATTATAATTTGGTGCATCTACACTCTCTGGTATGAAAGGAAAGAAAAAGTAGAGAATGAGTTAATATAAAGATATGAGATGAAAAATTAGAAGTGGTGGATTTTCGGTATCTAGAAAGTCAGATAACTCAGGATGGAAGGAGCAGTAGTGATATAAAATAGAGGATAGTGCTGGGACGAGTCGGCTTTAACAAAAGGAAGTCACTTATATACTCACGAACGGTTAATTTAGAAATTGGAAAAAGATTGTTAGAGATGTATGTCTGGAGCACTGTACTATAAGGGGAAAATAAGATTAGAAGCTTTTGGAATGTAATATTACAGATGAATGATGAGGATACGAAGGAAAGAGAAAGTTAGAAATGAGGAGGTATTAGAAACAAAACTGAGGACGTTATGTGGAAGTCAATAAGAAATAAGCGAAATAGAATAAATTCGAAGTGGTCGGTATTCTGTCGAAACTGCCAGACGCGGATCGCGATTTCGATCTTTTTGGATCTCATCAGCGCATCGCAGGCAGCTCCGTCAGAACACAGACCAACTTTTACCTGCTGTCTTGACAGCGCGTTTTAGAAAATACTACAAATGGGTATATGTTTAAATGGATCTTGTTGGAGCATACGTAATCCTAAAATGTAGCATCGTACTACAGATGGCGTTCAGTGTGCCGTTTGTAGTATTTTCTAAAACGCGCTGTTAAGACAGCAGGTAAAAGTTGGTCTGTGTTCTGTCGGAGCTGTCTGCGACGCGCTGATTAGATCCGAAAAGACCGAAGTCGCGATCCGCGTCTGGCAGTTTCGACAGAATACAGACCACTTCGAATTATTTTATTCGATTATAGTAACGTGCCTATCACGTTGAGGTTAGCTACGCCGGAATTCGTTTCAGCAAGTAGATATCCATATATTTAAATGGACCTTGTTGGAGCATACGTAATCCTAAA
>NW_020441010.1:914958-940063 GCF_000699045.2 Agrilus planipennis
AGGCATGAAGGTCTAGTCAGAGACATATTAGAGGCAGAAACAGGAGTTAGGAGGGGTAGAGGTAGACCTAGATTAGATTACTGTTCGCAAATAGTTAAGGATGTGGGTTGTTCAAGTTTTAGGGAAATGCGAAGTTTAGCTCAAGATAGGAAAGAGTGGAGGTACGTGTCCAACCAGTCTTGGGACTGACGACCTTATGATGATGAAAGCAAAAGAACAATTTATGTTTAAGTTCCTCAATTCCGATTTAATAGGTTTAGGTAATAGTCAAATGGTGTCAACTCTTGATTCTTGGAGCTTAGCTTGGATCATTCCTGAAAAACTGCACAGATCTATATTAAATGGGTTGCAAAACTAAGAATATCAATTTTCACCACAAAATATTTTTGTGGATTTCGAGAAAGCAATTCGTACTTCAGTGTTCTGTTTTGATTAAATCAAAGATAAAAACAAAATCAGAGATAGCAAGCTTTTTTAAGTGTTTTTTTGAACTCCCGTATCTTAGACCTAACATGACACTTCTTCTGGAAAAACTATGAATGAATGGTTTTTGTGATTATACGTGTAGGAACTAGAGAATTATATATTTTTGAAGGCAGCTTTTCCTCCAGTAATAAGGGCAGAGATTTCTTATTCGATTTACGAGCGATACTAGTTCTATTCTTTGCTTTAATACAGACTTTAAAATATTATTATAGGGTGTGCAGGATTTTCAAACCGCCGCATCTATCACCGGAACGGAATTTATACTGAAATGTTGACAGGGGAGGAAATTAACGTTTTTCACCTTTCTTGATACGTGTATTACCTCGCTTCAACGGAATTCGTAAAAAAAAGTTGTCTACTTTAGCAGGTTTCAAAATTTTTCTGCGCGACTAATGGATCGGAAAAACAATGAAACTCTCTGTAGATATAATTCAACGGTATCAGAACCCACAAGGTGCGAGTCCTAGTCGCTGCTTTCTTAATATTAGTTATAATACTTTGAACGAATCGAGCACTAACGAGTACAAATTATTACTAATCATTACGTACAAGCAGCTGTTGCGAAGGTCATAAATAAGTATCTGTGTTTCGTCAGTTGACGCTTGTTTTAAAGAAAGGCGATAAGATAACACGGCTGTAAAATTGTTTACTGTTCTCAATAATTGACGGCTCTTTAACTGAGGTTACTTTTTTGAGCATACTTTTTACATCCCTTACGTTATGATGCTATAACGACATTTACTTTACAATGCCTCCAGATGTTACCCTATTAATGTTCCTGAATACTGATCAGCTGATCGTATAAGCTATTCGAATAATATATATATTTACTATAGCTACAATAAAATGTGTAATGAGGACATAAAAAACAACAGAACCAGATAATATTTTATACGGAAGTGTAAAAGAAAATATCATTAATGAACATTAAAATATCTTTGTCGACCATTAATGTCCCAGCGAACGCAAATATGTAGAAATGTAAAGGTATATTTTGAAATAATTCAACTTATCACATAGGTTTTTTAATTAGCGTCAATTCGTTGCACTTACGACTCGGTAATAAATCTACAGGTGCAAGCACTCAATACCTATAGCTTACGTTTTCAGTAGTGTAATTTATGTCTTTTAGATTAGTAGCAAAATGGCATTTTTTCCTGTACTACTTTAGAGATGCAATTAAATATTTATACATACGTACGATTTCATCATTTGTTCGGGATGAGCGTAACCTTGTACTGTTTCATGTGTGAATGTATATTGACATATAAGTACATAAATTTCTATTGATTGCGCGCAAAAACTACATAATGGTAGTATTTACTAAAGGTCTTTTTTATCTAAAATCTTGGTAGGTAATGGAAGTACGCGCACGGCATGCAACGGAAGTTGCGCACGCACAACTAACCCAAATTCGACCGTGTGATGAAGTAATTACTCTGATATGTAAAAGTGGGATGTGGCCAATTAACAAGGACACCGGTTCTATTTCGGTTCCACCTGTCCTGCTCCAAGTTTTTCTATAGTTTCTTCAGATCATTTATGCAAATGTTGGGATAATAACATTCCACAGGTAATCTTTCACTTCTGTCTTCGGTCTCATACTTCTGCCTCAACTGCCACCCAGTCTTTCCCACGATTAAAAAATTAAACACTTGAAGAGAACCTACCGCCCTACTCTCCGGCGTAGTCCGGAGGGTCCACCGGCATTAGCGCCGGATGAGAATAAAAACAAGAAGCTTTTTTGCAGTTGTGTGTTAATTTTTTTATACCTGAAAAATACATTTTGTGGCGAAATAATTATGATGGAATAAATATTAGGTAAGTAATATGTAACTAAAACCTTTTCTGTTATTATAAAGGTTACCTGATAGTAACATTTCGATCTTAGTCGTCACAACACATACACGGCTCATTTTTACTTTTTATAGTTGTAGAACTTGCACGCACCCCAGTTTTTAAAGATATTTTTATTTTCGTTGAAAAATACGAATTTTTGAAGTGAAACTTCTTTACGCACGGTAGGGTGTAAGTTCGTTTCATGCCAGTTGCTATGTAACGAAATCATGCAAGGGATGTCCCCCCTCTACTCGGCCACGTAGTCGAGATCGCTTGAGCCGTGCGTACGTTCAATGCAACGTTCGTTACAGCCAACTCCGGTATGTATAGTGTAAAATTTAAATTCATCCCGGTATGTTTGTTTGTTTGAATAAATTTCACTTCAGTAGCGTGTTGTATAATTACACGTTGTAGTTTTTTTCATTTTGATGTTTACAATTCTGAAGATTGTCACTTTGACGTGAATAACATCTGGTTTGATGGTAGATATACTTTATACAAAAATGAACCGGTTTAAATTATGCGAATTTTAAACTCTCAACTCCCTTAACATTTACTGACAACTTTGAGTTTCCTGACTTCTTAGAAACTATAGTCACCGCAGCCTTGTCGAACATTGCCAGAGGTTTCTTTTGTTTCATGGAGAATGAGTAGGTATCTTCAGATTTTCTTGTTTTGCGGTTTATTATTAATTTACTTTAATTCAAAGTGACTCAAAAACTTTTCAACCACCTACTGTTACGCTTATTTTTTCTTTTGCTGACTCTTCACATACATTCTTTATTTTAAATGACTTTCTCAAAATTATAAATATTTACCTACAGAAATTCAACAATACCCACTTTCGTAAAATTCATAATTCGTCTTCAATAGACGAAAGAGTCCTATAACTTCGGTTATGACAGGCACCGTTGCTTTTCTTTCAGAATAACTCGGGTATTTCAATCCTCATATAAAATATAATATCTATTTACATTCATGGCAGGTTAGATTGCGGATGTAAATATTTTCACTTGGGATCGCTCAACTGTAACAAACGTCCTCACGAAAAAGTAATTAGTTTTTCTTTTCTTATTGAATACCGTTGGTACCGTTAGCGTGGGTAACACATTAATTAATTAGCATGCCTCTTTTTAACACACCTGCTTTTTTAGACCGATGTTAAATATCCATGCAGAAATAAAACAGAAATATAAAATTGTTTAACATATATATGTGTGTAGTGTAGGAAAGTTAGGTTTTGCACAACAAATTGTAACCCAAACAAAACAATGGAAGAAGAATATTTGGTGGGTTTTATAAACAAGGTAGGAAAGTTCGCAAAGATCACTTCATCGCGTTTTGCATAAAAATTAATATAAAAAAGACTTATCTACAGTCAAAAACCATGCGCATTCCGAAGTAAACTGCAAAAAAATGAGTAAATTTGTACATTTGTTCACGGTGACCCATTAGAATATTTCAGAATGTACTTCGATTTCAAATTTGAAAAATTTGTATAATGGCGTTATTGGTTTTGAATTTTAATTATGATAATAAGTTGACTTTCATACGGCTTTTCTACTTCTAAAATTTACCGTTTTAGAAATATTAAATTTTTTAAAAAAAAAGTAGCACAGAGCAGTAAGTAGCGAAAAAGCATAGGTATTTTACAGTAAGAAAGCTGGAGCAACAGTATTCTTAGGAAAAGTAGCTATATCCTCAAGCTTCCCGTTCATACTTTATAAGTGGGTTAATGATACACAGAGTGTTAAAGATTTAATGGCGGATTTGAAAAATTTCAAACAAATATAAGTCCATTTTTTTCAAATGCAACACTGTATATAGTTTCATAGGTTTATGCAGAATTTTGTTTTCTTTCAAATAATACTTGGTTCCCCTATACCTATCGCCTCTAATTTTCAAATTATTTACTGTTGTTTAAGAAAGCAACTAAAATCGTTTAATTTTTTACAATGATGACTGTGAAATTGATCAATTTTTTTTTAAATTTATGTGAAAAATCAGGCCTGCTCGAAACTTTTCTAATCTAATTTGTCCGGACTGTTAGTAGGCAAGTTATTTATTATCCTAGACAAAAATTTTCAGTCTCTCTCCAGTCTCTCCGAGTCTTTCAGCGTCTCTGAGAGCGTCTCTTACAGTCTTTCACAGTCTCTCAGTTATTGCCTAGGTGTTTTTATGGATCTCTCACAGTCACTGTATGAGAGTCTCGAACGATGAAATTGTTAAATCAGAGATTCGAGTCTCTCTCAGAGAAACTGGATGACGGGAATCTCTGAAATATGTTGAACTTGGAAAGTTTTAACCATGTCTATCGAGACAACACTTATTGAATCTCTCGTTCAGAGACTGAATACGAAATGAGGATCTCTCTATGAGGGACTCGAGTCTCTCATTCAGAGACGCTAAACAGTTTTTTTGACAGTCTCTTTCAGCGACACCAGAGCGACTCGATTAGAGACGGAGACTCGAGTCTCGCTTTCAGAGGCTCTGACAGACTGAACATTTTTTATCTCGGGTAATTATTTTTCATTATTTTCTTATTCATATTCATGCGTCATTTCAGATAATCTGTACAATAGCATCAGTTTTGACCAATAGATAGCACAACACATTGAATTGAAAATTAGGAAGCTTCACTATACTGAATAGTGAAAGTTTTTTTTTATTTTACAAATACATACCCGACAATGTGATTGTCTGATCGGTAAGTGTAGGTCAAATTGGTCAACCTCTTACTGAAACTGACCAGCACAAGTAAAAATATTGTCACCCCGAGGCCAAGCAGCCTACAAAAGAACCTCATTTTTTTATAGCCGCTAAATAATTAACAGATAATGATGCAACTGTGCTCAGAGCAGGTTTTATATCTTGAGCATGGAATCAATTAAGTTCGTTCTGTGTTAAACGACGCGTGAGGTAACGCGACGTCGCTTTGGGGACCAGCAGCAGCAGCGTCCTCCGCTCTTTTCGTTTGTTTGTTACTGTGAAAGTAACAACCGCAAAAAAATCATATTAAAAGCAATAAAACTACTGCCACATTATCTGTTTCTCGCGGTCTTATACTTGCACTAATGCAGTACCTGAAGATCTGATAAATGAGATTGGCCAAGAATGATTACCCAGTCAGAGGTAATAAAACTTACGTACTGGAGAATTATTTCAATCTTTCATTCCACCTCAAATTATTGCAACGTCTGCAATTATTGTATTTATGGATGCTGATTAATCAAGGTTAATTTAAACGAGTAAGAGATGTACGTAAAGGTATTAATGAGAACTGGCTCTTAAAAATCCTTATAGAAGGACTTACTGCTGATGATTTCGATTCTGTACGGTAATTCACCCATAACAAAAAGGAAACTGCTACACAAATTTATTGAATATCTACCTAATAGTTGCGTAACAGGAACATGTGAAATAGTGGATAAAATAAACATTTATAGTTTGTGCATTCTGGTAAACTAACTTTAACGTATATACTAGGGTTAATTGAAAAGTCCCCGGCCTGACACATAGATGGCGGCACCAGAACTAAATCCATATGATTTTCAGTTAGTCCTAACCTTCAAAAGACGCGTCTATTTGACGGCTGTCGGATCATTAGTTTGTGAATTATAGCATTTTTAGTGAAGCAACTTTTGTTATTGTGAAAAAAATGGATAAAAAGGAATTTCGCGTGTTGATAAAATATTGCTTTTTGAAGGGAAAAAATACAGTTGAAGCAAAAACTTGGCTTGATAACGAATTTCCGGACACTGCCCCAGGAAAATCAACCATCAAGGATTGGTATGCTAAGTTTAGACGTGGTGAAATGAGCACCGAAGACGGTGAACGCAGTGGACGCCCAAAAGAGGCTGTTACGGACGAAAACATTAAAAAAATCCACAAAATGATTTTGAATGACCGTAAATTGAAATTGAATGAAATAGCAGACACTCTACAGATATCAACGGAACGTATACATCACATCATTCACGAATATTTGGGTATGAGAAAGCTCTGTGCAAAGTGGGTGCCGCGCGAGCTCACTTTTGACCAAAAACAACGACGAGTTGATGATTCAGAGCAGTGTTTGAAGATGATCACGCGTAATAAACCCGAGTTTTTGCGTCGATATGTGACAATGGATGAAACATGGCTCCATCATTTCACTCCGAAGTCCAATCGACAGTCATCGGAGTGGACTGCACACGATGAACCCGCTCCAAAGCGTGCAAAAACGCAACAGTCGGCTGGCAAGGTTATGGCGTCTGTATTTTGGGATGCGCGTGGAATAATTTTCATTGACTACCTTGAAAAAGGAAGGACCATCAACAGCGACTATTACATAGCGTTATTGGACCGTTTGAAGGACGAAATCGCCGAGAAACGACCGCATTTGCAGAAAAAGAAAGTCCTGCTTCACCAAGACAATGCACCGTCTCACAAGTCAGTGAAAACGATGGCAAAAATTCATGAATTGGGCTTCGAATTGCTTCCGCATCCACCGTATTCTCCAGATCTGGCCCCCAGCGACTACTTCCTGTTCTCAGATCTCAAAAGAATGCTCGTTGGGAAAAAATTTTCGTCGAATGAAGAGGTGATCGCCGAAACTGAGGCCTATTTTGAAGCAAAGGACAAATCGTACTACAAAAATGGTATCGAAAAGTTGGAGGATCGCTATAATCAGTGTATCACCCTTGAAGGGAATTATGTTGAATAAAAAAAACGAATTTTGCAAAAAAAATGTGTTTTACTATTTTAGGCCGGGGACTTTTCAATTGACCTGTTAGCTCTCTTTCTGACGATTTCTGTAAATCAAATATTTAAATTATTTACGTTTTCAAAGTTAAATTGAAAAATCAAAAACGTTCTTTTCTTTTCTGTTTTTGTTTTACTATTTCTTAGAATCTTATGCTTAGTTAAGTCAGTGTTCTAGGGTGATTTAGAGGGAAAGGTAGAAGTTTAGTTGTCTAGAGAACGACCATTAAAAAAACAGCTAATGCTGGTGGGCGGGCAGTCCCTCCCGACTACGGTGGAGAGTAGGATGGAGGGCATTTATATTCCATATTTATTTTGAAAGATAAGGTTCCTAGTTCTTAGAGCTTCACACGAGACGAGATTAGATGAGAGTATCAAAAATCTCTTCTCGATGTCATCAATTCCCAAAAAATTATGTCTTGTTCAAGTATCGGTCTCGTCTCATTATCAGTTGTCTCGACTCGTCTCGCTTAATTCTGAATAACGATAATAAATATATTTTGTAAACTAAATACAAAAATATTTTTAAATGTACATAAATTTTTTAATTTTATCTTTTAAATTACTCGATGACCAAAAATTTAAACATAATAACGTTTTATATCATCTTTCAAGTAAAAATGTGAAAAAATCATAATCATATAAAAACTTAGTAAAAAAAATTAACGAGACCAAAAACAGGACTCTCGAGTTGCGCTGTATGTAGTCCCGGTATCGTTCATAATATTTTCCAAAACGTTTCGTCTCGCTTTTCCGAGAGGGTACGAGAAAAATCTCGCTCTCGTGGAAAACGATGAAACAGAGTTACATTGACACTTCATGACACTAACAAACAGACCAAANACCAGATTTTATATTTTGTAAAATATATTGTTCTCTATGTAGACCTTTTTTAATGTTTCGAATAAAAACTTCATAAAAAAAATTAACGAGACCAAAAGCGAGACTCTCGGGTTACGCTCTATGTGGTCTCGGTATCGCCCATAATATTTTCCAAAAAGTCTCGTCTCGTCTCGTCTCGCTTTTCCGAGAAAAATCTCGCTCTCGTGTGAAGCTGTACTAATTCTACTGATTTTTCATTAGATTTACTTATTTCAACTATGACTTGTGACATTATAATTTTAAATAGAAAATATTGACTGATTTCTATGTTCCTTTAGGCTTTAGGCCTGTCTAAAGTCGGATGAGTTCAACTACTTACTTAAGAAAAGTAAGGATCTTTTTAAGGCACAACTCAATGAGTTTATCTATGTTTATCTTACTTATGTATACTCCTGTCTATGACCAATGTTTAGCGATTCTTGAATATAATATTAGATATTGATGCGAAAATTGAAATTTGCTTCTAATTTTATGGTCTTGGGTAATCAAACATGCTCAACAGATGTACTCACGGAAGAATTCTAACCATAAGGTTACGCTAGGAAGAGATAACACGAGCGAAGTGAGATCTAAAAAAATTAACTTAATTTCCAATTAAATCTATGGAAATCCATGGATGGGTAATTGAAGAATGTAAGTAATAAGCAGCGGTATCAAAAACGTTTAAAATCGTATCACTAATGCATCTTGGCTATTAAGATACTTAATACAGCCGAAAAAAGAAAATTGGTCGATACTTTCGTTCATTACGGTGCAGTGTCTGGCATAAAAAGTTGTCAATTATTGCTAGAGGGAGGAGATTTAAAAGCAAGTAGCAGATACGAGTTCCTCAATTTGCTGTATCAGATTGAAGAAGAGTGCGTGTACATATACACAGATATATTCAGGTAGCATTTGCGGTATCCTTTGGCCGGACTCGTTCGTTATTCATGAACAAGGAGAGAAAATTGACAGCTCGCCTTGCACGTTCTATCTTTATTTGTCGGACACTTAAAGTGTTCCGCTAAAGCAAGATGAATTTATCTTAATGTAAGTATACCTTCTCTTCGCGTTACTCAACTGATGTCTGTTAATTATTTTTGTCGTCGCTGACACTAAATTAATGTATTTCATTTATAACTTATTTGGGTTTATTTAGCGAAATTGAGAGTCATATGTATAGACAACTATCGTTTAGTTACAATTCTATTGTATTATTGCATATTATGGGCTTATAATTATCATCAACTAGCTTAAACATACGATCTCTAACCTCTTGTCCTGCATGTTTTAGAATTTCCCCCTGCATCCCATCTTACATCGAAATAAATATTTAAATTAATTTATCGAATAAGGCAACCTCTTTCATGTCGTTTTAAACATTTTTGTACCTATTAATATAAAATGTGCATAATTTAGTTTTGCCTCAACACTCTCAGCAGTCATTGCAAGGAATAGCTTAAGTCCGTTCAAATATGAGAGTAAGAGGGCATTAAGCTTCATAAACTGTCTAATCATATTTGTTTATAGCTGGAATTTTTGTAACAATAAGATTAGTTCAAACCTTATCTGGAGGATTACCTGCGCCATCGAAAACCTAAACTGTTTTGACTATAGTGCTACAATCTAATTGCTGCACTTTTTTACCTTCGTTGAGTTTGACAGTTAAAGTTATTCACCCCTCAAGAATAAAATATATTTTAAATATTCTGTAGATTCAGCTACATAATCGAACGGCAGGTCTAGGTCATAGAGGTTTAGACCACTGCTTACCAAGTGTTACAGTGGTTTACTTGGGTCGGTTAGGCAAATTCTAGGGTAATAATATTTCACACGTAATCTTTCACTCTTTTTTGTCTTCATTTCGTTCGTCTTATCCTTCTCATCCCAACCACCATCCACCCATTTATACGATTCCTAAAAGGAGACTGAAGACGGCTTCAACCTTACCCTCGGGCGTAGTTCAAAGGGACTGTCCGTCCACCAGCATTGGTAGCTGGTGGGAATGATACACTCATAAGTTTTTTTTTAACATCCTGTGGTTTAGTTTGAAGGTGGTTTTCCATGTTTAAATGACGCTGACTCGAACCTTTTAGTACCTTGAAAAATTACAAGAAATATTCGTCAATTCACTCCAATGTCATAAAAAAAGGTATAGCAGCAAATCTGGTCGATAGAACGATGAGTCTGTGCACCAAGAAGAAGCTCTTAAAGTGAAAATAGACACCATCAGGAAGAAATTACAACAAAATTACTATCAACGATTACTACGGAGGAAACCAACAGGAAGAAAAACAAAAACAGGAATTTTTGTCGAAGGAAATAGCGAAACATAATAAATATCAGACACGGGTAATCCCATTCGTCCAACGCATTTCCCAGAAAATCCGAACACTCAGTAATCAGTATAACATCATCACATTAAAGCTACTTAAGCTTATTTTACCAAGGATGATACCAGAAACACTACCACATGAAAATGAATGCATCTACAAGGTACCTACCATGTGAATATAGATCGTATTATGTAGGAAAAACAAAGAGACCTTTAAACACACGGAAAAAAGAACAGCGAAACTACACAATATGGGAGGAAACAGCCAATTCCTGAATCGCACATCACTCCTGGATTCAACACCACATAATAGATTGAGATGCCGTCAAAATTATCTTTCATGAGAGTCCTGAACGTCTGGAAATCGACCATAAAACGTATAAACAGCTAACTAGTAGGTATATGAGACCGTACTGTAGGATTAAATGTCATTAGTCACTTGATTGCAAATTTTTATAGTAAATTTACAATAAAGGTAGTAAAAAATCCGAGACAGTGTCATTTATTCATTCTGTGGTTTACTTGGTAATTTGGGCAAAAACTTGGGCAGTAATATTTTACAGATAGGCTTTTAGTTCGCGTCATTTTTTAATTCATCTGTCTATCCTCAACCACCATCCACCCATTCCTATGATTTCTAAAAGAAGATTGAAGAAGACCTTCTGTCTACCGTCTGATTTTGCGCTAATCGTAAGGGTAAGATCATAGAGATTAACGGAGCAACGTGATCTAGTCGTCTAGTGGTTTGATCACTGTCGAATTGCGCTCAACATGGCATAAATTCACCAAAATGTAATAGCAATTGATTTTTTATATTAACCCTTCAGTCACTTAATTACTTTCATGAAAGCTTCCTCTTTATTTATTTCTAAACTATAGGTGCAACATACGTAAAGAAATCCTTAAAAATCCTTTACTTATACTTAAAAGCAAAAACAATATTCGAAACATTAAGAAATATGTAATTCCTTTTGTATCTACCTATCCCCCATAGATGCCTTTTCCAAAAAGAACTAACAAAAGATTTGTAACATATCTTGATGGTGAGGTTTCCGTAAGTATCATCAATTAGAGCTGGTTTCAGTATGCCCATTCCACTAATTTTTAAGTAATTGGGTCAAAGTTGAAACCTTATTGTGTGCGCGGTCGACATTTATTTGCTTAGTATAAAGGAATCCCAAACAAAAGAATAACTTTCAAAAATCTGAAAGGTTAATTTTTTAATACAATGACAATCGTTGGCATTAATTGTTTATCAGTAGTAGGAATAAATAATTATTTAATTGTTTTCCATTTATAATGTACATATGAAATCACGGCATAAATCACTTCTTCGAGGGTGATGCCGAAGAAAATTTATCGTCTCGTCGTTTCAAAGATAAAATCAGTGTTTGTATTGTTTTCTTTTTATATGTGTATACGTATGTACATATCGCTGGGGAAGTCTCGGTGGAATGCTTGAAGGTCTGCGTGGTGAAAGCCGCTGCGGCTCTGATACCGAGTAGGTACATTTGGTCGAAAACAGGTGGAAGACCGTGTAAGTGGGCACGTTTGAAAATGTGGGAGTTGCTTTTTCAATTTATTAATATAATTCCCACACGCGCTATCCAATATATCAAAAGATTTATGTACCTACGTACCAACTAACTGATTCGTTTATTTGAAATAAGATACAGTAAGCACCACGTGAGCTGCATGTGGATAGAAGGAAACAATGTGCCTTTTGTCTTCTACAGCGCGTTCAGAAAAGTAGTCTTATTAACTTGTAGTTCATATTAGAACTTTTCCCTGCTTTAACAGCACTGTTTTTGTTGAAAATCTGCTGTGAAATCCACTTATAACGTCTTCGGTTGTAGCATCCTTCTGGTTATAGGAACGCTAATTTTGTTACAGAATTTAGAACATTCCGGCTGTAACGGCTTCAGATGTAAGGTCAACTTCTAAAAAAATCTATTACTATCGGGTTGTTCGGAAAGTCATTTCGTTTTTTTCCCGACAGAGGATCTAATTGTATTCTTTTGCACCCAACTTCACATTTAAACCGTATAATTTTTATATGACATGAAAGCTCATATAGCAAGGCTTGTGTGTGAAAAATTCCAATTAATTTTAAGCAGTAGTTTTTGGTTGGTGCCCTTTTAAATATGGAGAGCGATAAGCAGCATTCTCGACATACCTTACTGTTTTACTACAGAAAGGGTAAAAATGCTGTTCAAGCCAGAAAGAAATTGACTGATGTGTATGGAGAAGGTGTGTTGACAGTACGCCAGTGCCAGAACTGGTTCGCTAAATTTCGATCCGGCAATTTTGATGTCGAAGATGCACCACGTTCGGGAAGGCCGGTTGAAGCTGATAAAGACGCGATAAAGGCATTAGTTGATGTGAACCGGCGAATAACAACACGTGAGATCGGATTGAGGTTAAATTTATCAAATTCAACAGTTTATGACCACTTGAAAGGCCTGGGATTATCCTCGAAGCTCGATGTATGGGTTCCCCATGTTCTCACAGAGAGAAATCTGTGTCGCCGCATTGACGTCTGCGATTCGCTTCTCAAACGTCACGAAAATGATCCGTTTTTGAAGCGCATCATCACTGGGGACGAAAAATGGGTTGTATACAACAACGTCAAACGCAAGAGGTCATGGAGCAAAAAAGATGAACCGGCTCAAACCATTTCCAAAGCCGATATTCACCAAAAAAAGGTGATGCTGTCTGTTTGGTGGGATTTTAAAGGAATCGTTTTTTTTGAGCTTTTACCGGATAACACAACGATTAATTCGGAAGTCTACTGTCATCAGCTGGACAAACTGAATGATGCACTTCAACAGAAAAGGTCAGAACTAATCAACAGGAAAGGTGTAGTGTTTCACCAAGACAACGCGAGACCTCACACAAGTTTGGTCACTCGCCAAAAGCTTTTACAGCTTGAATGGGATACAATGCTACACCCACCATATTCTCCAGACCTGGCACCATCGGATTATTATTTGTTCCGGTCACTCCAAAATTTTTTAGACGGTAAAACCTTCACCTCAAATGAGGAGGTCAAAAACCTCCTCGATCAGTTTTTTGCCAGCAAAGACCAAAAATTTTATGAGCGTGGAATTATGCTACTACCAGAAAGATGGCAAAAGGTGTTGGACCAGAACGGTCAATATATAATTTAATAAAGTATTTGTTTATTATACGAAAACTGTCTTTCATTTCCACAAAAAAAAACGAAATGACAACCCTATAGTTTTAGGGAAATGCGAAGATTAGCTTAGGATAGCAAAGGGTGGAGGTGCGTGCCCAACCAGTCTTAGAACTAACGACATTATGATGGAGCTGACACAAACACAAACTACTTTAAGTGCACCGATATGTAGAAAAGCATAGAGTGATAAATTTTTAGCAATTACACAGGATGCAAATGGATGAGCAATTCACAGCAGCAATTGTAGGTGTGGCGGTAGAAACGATCAGAAACAAAAATAATAAACGGGTCTGTAGAGTGTATAATAGGCATACATTATACTTACGTACAATATGTACACTATTATTTTCCCTATGTCGTAGGGAATTTACTTTTAACGATTTCCGTTTATAGCGACATAATTATAGTAATTCCTGCATCTTCGTTATAGGTAACTGAACATCGCTGAGTCCAAAGTTTGGATCGAGCTTTATTTCTGGTTGAAAGTACTATGAGCCAATCAAAGGAAGACAGGAACACATGTATATCCTAAATATCTGTAATTTTCACCTAATCGGGTCAACCTCATTCTCGCATAGTTCACTTCACTGTGTACAATACCTCAGTGGTAATGCTCTATCTATATTTATTAATTATGTTTGATACCTGAGTTAATTATTGCAGTATACAGCATTCCTGTTAGACTAATTTTTGATACTGTCGCTGAAAATTTTACCTGCAACAAACTTGTGGCAATAAATTAAAGGATCACTGTTCAAATCCATTTTTGTTCAACGTATGGATAAATTAACTTTTTTAACCAAAATGGGCAATATAAAAATACTAAACTAATAGTATAAAAATACTAGACTAGTCGGTGTATAAATAAATTAAGAGGTACATACATACACTACCGTAAATACTTAGTGGACAGTTAGGTTAATTAGTTTGTTAGTTGCTTAGTTAGACCACTTACATCTAAATACAAGTGTTCAAAGCTGTTTTAACCTGAAACTTAATATCTTCTCCGGTTAAAGGAGAACCCACATAAAAGGGAGTCACTAATACATACGAGGTCTGTTCAAAACGTGTCGCGAATTTTGAATTTCAGCGGGTTACTTATATTCGATTTTCTATTTTTTGTGGCGTTATGTTGGTACTCATGTCTCTCATTTATACCGACAAGTTCGATCATGTTGAATGTTGTTTTGGCTAGTCTTCGATTTTTGCCTTTTCCAAAAAATGAATCAAAGGATCTCTATCAAATTTTATGTGAAAAACAAAATTAAGTGCGCGGACGCATTCTGAATGTCGACTGTGGCATTTGGTGAAGCTATCTTGGACCGAAGCAACGTTTGTCGGTGGTACAAAATGTTCTCAGAAGGCCGAGAAGATGTGAACGAGCACGTCAACAACAAGAGAAAAACATTGATGAAGTGAAGAAAATAGTATTAGTTAATCGTCGAATTACCTGCTGTGAACCTAAACATCGAATGGCTCCTGCCATTCGATTTTTATTAATGATTTGAACATAAGACGGGTCGACACGATATTCGTATCAAAATTGCTCATTATCGACCGAAAACAGCATCGCATTAACATTGCTAAGGAGCAGTTGGACTCTGTCCGCGACGATCCAAATTAACTCCAAAGGGTCATAACTGGTGACGAATCATGGGAAACCAAATCTCAATTATCCCAATGCAAGTTGCCGCATGAGTCAAGGCCGAAAAAAGTGCGCCAAGTTAGGTCAAATATGAAGGTTTTGCTTACAGTTTTCTTCGATTGCAGAGGCGTGATACATCATGAGTTATTGCCACAGGGTAGAACGGTCAATAAGGAATATTACCTGCAAGTTATGCGCAATTTGCGCGAAGCAATCCGCCAGAATCGCCCGGATTTGTGGAAGAACAAAAATTGGCTTATACACCACTGACCGAATTTAAGTAATCAACTTTTCGGTAGATTTAAAGGGAGCGGCCAAATTTACATTTTGATCCTAATGAATTCTTCTAATTTACCACTGTCTATAAGGGTTCTCCCCGAGATAAAATGTTCAGTCTCTCAGAGTCTCTAAAAGCGAGACTCGAGTCTCCGTCTCTCATCGAGTCTCTCTGGTGTCGCTGAGAGAGACTATAGAGAGACTGTCAAAAAAACTGTTTAGCGTCTCTGAACGAGAGACTCGAATCTCTGAACGAGAGAATCTCTCAATAAGTGGTGTCTCGATAGACATGGTTAAAAGTTTCTATTTCTATATTTCAGAGATCCCAGTCTTTCTACGAGAGACTCGAGTCTCTCAATTTTTCAGTTTTATTCATTCAGTCTGTGTAAGAGACTCGAATCTCTGAATTAACAATTTTATCATTCGAGTCACTCATACAGAGACTGTGAGAGATCCATAAAAACACCTAGGCAATAACTGAGAGACTGTGAAAGACTGTGAGAGACTAAAAATTTTTGTCTAAGATCCGTCAACAGAGAATACACTGTAGTAACCCCTACAATTTACATACCGACCGTTTATACGTAAAACCTTCTTTATTTTTCTTTATAAATCTGCTACTTTCGTGGTATTGAATTAAGAATAAAACAAACAACCCAATATTAATAAATTAAAAATTGATTAACGCAATGTGAATATGGCAATTCGATCGGTGCACACCTTGCGTTTTTGACCATGCAATTAAAATGAAACTCCATTATTGAATAAGAAAGGGGCCCAACGTAACGCTCTCGCATATATTACACGGAAAGAAGTAAAGAAATCAACGAGGTAATGTATTAAAGTCACTATCGTGACTTCATCTTGGCTCGGGGCAGTCCCAAATAATTTATTTAATCTGGGCCAGTCTCGAACAATTAATTTTAAGAAAACGCACGATACCAAGTCTTTTTCCGGACAGCTTAATTAAATAAACAAACAGTAGAAAATATAAATTATTTTTCGTAATAACGGGCAGAAATGATTCGCATAATTCACTCTGACATTGCTAAAAACTGTCAAAAGATAACTAATTAGCTAAACGATAAAAGAAAGTGCTGAAACTTTAGACTAATTCTTTTACATTTTAAATTTACTGTTCTTTATTAATGCTTTATTATTTATTAATAAAGTAAATAACGATTAATACAATAAATACAATTTATTCATAAACAGAGAAATACGAAACGAAAACAAAGGTTGAACTTTAAAAATTATTTTATGTAAATAAATGCATCACAAAATTTTCTATTTCGGTGGCATTCAAATATTACGATTGTTTAATATTCCGATAAAAATATCCAAATTTTCACCCTGAGTTAGGTCAGTTAACTTAGACTAAGGCAGGCAAATCGGTAATTTTTCGAATGGTAAAAGTTATGATATTGTAGCGAGCACGTGTGTTTGTGTGAGATTGGCCACACGTGTGCATGAACGGCTTATCGATTCGCCAACTAGCTGCGGGCGTCTTCCTTCATGTGCGCTTTATTTGTAAATGTGTGTGTCGTACCTGCGTTCTGGGAAAGCAGTTAAACAGTTTAAAACAAAAAGAAACTTTCCGGACGTTTCGAGAAGGCTCCCGAAAGTAAACAAAAGAGTATTTAAAGGAAGAGACGGTCGCCGAGAAAAGTAGAAATAATTTGACCGTTGCAGAAGAGAATCGGGAAATAAATTGACAGTGATAGCAGTGAAATAAATAGCGCAGTAAATAGTAATATATTAATAATTAGTGTAAATAAATAGTTTTTGTCGTTGTCAGTCTTAGAAGTTAATTTTGTTAAACTCACGAACATAACAATATCCTTACTAGATCACTACTATACGACGTCGCTCAGTTATTTTAACTTGAAGTATTAGGGAATTTACCTATAGGAAATAATTGTTAGTAAAGAGCCAATAGAACGAACACTGCAGATTGAAATACCAATGGTTAAAAAAAAAGTTTTTAGCAATACATAGAAATTATCAGTATATTATTTTATAGACAAAGTAAGGGATGCATACAGTAAATTGTGGCGTTTCAATTCGTTACATTATCGAAAAGTTTTAACAAGTAACATCTAACAGATTTTAAAGAAGTTTCTAGACCGATGCATCATTATAGTTTAGATAGTTAGGTCAAGTATCCAGTCAGATAGAAACCCGCAGGTAAATTAAATGTATGAACTTTAAATACATATCTAAGTATATGTTTAATTTAGAAATGCCCCATAGACATATATATGTGTAAGTATATGCATCATGAAACCGTGTATTGTCTTTAATATATTATATAGTGTGTCGTAACTGAAAACAGTAGAGTTTTTCATCAAATTAGGTTAATTGCCTTAGCTTTTAATCTTCCCGTCCCGTCCGTGGCAATAGGTTTGAACGAACATTTTTTTTTCAATTTTATCAAGTAATTGCAACAACTGCTAATTAATCCATGCGCGGAGTTTTAGATTGAAACGTCTGATAAGACGGAGAGCTAAAGAAGAGAGTGCGGTATGTGTACAGCAATTTAAGTACATGCATGCGCAACTAAGACGCTTTGTATGTGTGGATTTCAACCTTAATAAAGTCGCTTAATGAGTAAAAGGGACGTAGTATATCATGTAATAGTCCCCTCCTTTTTCGTAAGATCAATATAATCCTAATAAAAATACCTAGTCAGCGGTTGTAAACGAGAAAAACGGTCACCGTTAGGTAAGGGTGAAATAAATAACTATCTACAGTGTTACCGTTTTCGTTTACTAGATCGTGATAAGCGGTGTTGGTTAATGAATGAAATGAAAACTAGCCGAGCACTGACCAAACATTTATTTAATTACCGTGCATGGAGAGAAAAATCTTGTAAAAATTACCATGCTGGCACAGTAAAAATTCCTATGCTTTCTAGTAACGTTTATAAGGTTCTCTTATAAAAATTATTGGACTAATATTGAATTTTGTCAATGGGTGTTTCTTACACCCACTTGATTTATAGTGACGAACATGGTAATTTTTTTCTCCGTGAACTAGCAACTATTTATGAATAACAAAGAACAAATGAGAAGAATAACAATAAAAATAATATGAAGTGAATTAAGAAAAATTGCACAATTAGTTTGGTTTTCAATCGCTGACGGAATAGGAGCCAAACAGTTCCTGCAGACGGCGTCAGGTCTTCTGGGTCCGGGGTTTCCGCAGGGACGGTGGATTAGCTGGCGTGGGCGGCGGAAGACGAGCGATGGTCGGTGGTAGTACTGTTGTTAGTATGGGGTTGCCAGAGACGTGAAGGACGGTGGTACAGTTGTCCGATGGAGTCTTCTGTGGACATGGTGACGGTGAAGATTGGGTAACTTTTCGTTAGATTTGGTAGCTTTGCAGCTAAGTATAACAGCTAGTGGGCGGTAAGATAATTTTGCAGCTAAGTAATAGTCTCATTGGATATGAGAAATATGATAGCTAGTTAGCCAGAGAGGGGCCTGTTCTGTAATTTCTCTCATGTTCTCTCACCCTTTTCTATGATTTTTGGAGCTCGTATCTGCGAATGTCGCATAGTATGACCTTCATTATGGTGATTAAGAATATCATGTAATTCGTTATTGGTTAAGGAAACTACTAATATCATAAAAAAATATCCAAAAGTCGGACTGTATTATTATAATAGTATTATATTTATGAATATCGTAGCTGTTAATAAACTCCACGTGCACTCTTTTCGAAGATCTGGTCACCTTATTATTACTGGACGACGTATTAACCGTCGCGGCTATTCCTGATCCACGTATGATCTGTCCGTGGATCAGACGATTATCAGGTATCAACAGTAGGTACTATCTCGTGTGGTAGAGCTACTAATCCAATCAGGTGCTGTTTTTACCTATCTTTAATTAGTCTATATAAAAACCCAATATGTACCTACTTCCTGCCTTACAAGAATGTGCTGCAAAAAACTAAGAAGCCGTAACTGGGGCACACACCCCGAAGTAATAGTAATAGGGCAGCGTCTAAAGCACTCTACTTCTCTACAGGAGAGCAGGTTGTTCTGTGTGGAATAGGTCTGTGCACGCGATGAAAGTCGACACAGCACTGAATGAAACTTGCCGCAAAGTAACGAGATATCTAAAGTAAACCCCTTTAAGAATACTGTGTTGTGTCATGGAAACTGTAAAACAAAAATATTGACGAGCACATGGAATGTTTCAAGCATTTATTTGACACACGGAATAGAAGAGTGATTCTCTGCTGTGTTGATATAGAATTCCCACCATAACACTTCCTAGAACCAGAAGAACTAGTAGAAATGAAGATTCCCTTAATCAACTACGGACTGGGGTAACATCACCCGTAAAAGCTAACAAGGACAAGTGACGTAGTGCTGATCAAGGAAAATGTATACCAATTCAACTCTACCATCGATAAGCTTTGAAAAACCCTCGTTCGGACTCAAAAAAGATGATCCCAATAACTGCTTAAAGATACATATGAGTGCACATATCATTTCTGATAGTAAACCAGAAATATCTATCTGTAAATATTTAACGCTTTCACTACCTGCTTTTCTATCTTACATAATACGTATTGGTAATTTTCACTTGTAAGATAAGTAATTGACTTGAAACAGCAGTATTTTACGGCTCCGATGTCTTCTAATTACTGTACATTAAAAGCAATTTGTTTGATAAAATTTCAATTATGTAAACCATTCAAAACATTTGCAAAGAGATGTTGTACACATAGAAGGCTACTTGTAATACTCGAAATCTCAACGACATTATCTATAAACTTCAGCCGCAGTTATTAGCAAAATAATTCGAAAACGTTCTTATCGAATTTTATGGATATTTCTTTGCTACTTACATTTTAGAATCAATTCAATATAAAGGTTTTCGAAATCCACAAATACCATTATTTAATTAACGAAAACTGTTAATTTTATTGATCTGTTAGCTAAAAGAAGGAATGTGAATGTTATAATAAAAGTAATCATATTAAAGGTAAATGACATAATAAGGGTGTTAAAATCATTTCGATTCTGTATATGTCTTTGTTGATGGTCCATTATTATCATTGTATATAATAATTATTCTACATAGAGTAATAGCAATTTTCCTTTATTTACTTACTTATTTACAAGATCTACTTTGTACAAAATTTTAAAATTGTAGGACATTGGAAGGTAGAGATGTGAAAAACATTTTGGAAACAAATTTTAATTAATTAAAAAAACATAGTTAAATTCCACCAAATTTAAATATTTTTACATTTGCCGTAATAAAATGGCGGAACGTTGGTGTTAGTTGTATACTTAAAATAAGAGATTACTACCCTCAATGGATTTAGTTCTTTTTCACATCATGTTCTACCGTAGGTAAATTTGTAAAGATTCTAAAACTAGCTGACCATTTAAATGTCTTCTTAGGGTGTTTAAATATAATGTGGATGTAGTAGTAACTCTAGCGATCCAGCGAAGAAATCATTAGCTTAAATTAGGATATGCTATATGGGAAGTGAAGTACTATACACCTTAGGTTTACGTTAGATTATGGTTAGAGAGGAAAAGTTAGGTTAGGTTATAATGAGAGGCAAACTCCTAATTGGTTTGTCAAAAGTGCTAGGCATCAAGGGTTTAGATTAGGTTTTGCTGGAATAAGTTTCCTTGACTGACTTGTGTGAATTGGTATGCACTGTGGGCTTAAGTTAGTTTATGGTGAGGGAGATCAATAATTACTTACAGTGCCTTCTCTAGACAAAAATTTTCAGTCTCTTCCATTCTCTCAGAGTCTTTCAGCGTCTCTGAGAGCGTCTCTCACAGTCTTTCACGGTCTATCAGTTATTGTCTAAGTGTTTGAGAGACTCGAACGATAAAATTGTTAATTCAGAGATTCAAGTCTGCCACAGAGAGACTGAATGAATAAATGTGAAAAATTGAGAGACTCGAGTCTCTCGTAGAAAGGCTGGGATCTCTGAAATATGTTGAACTTAGAAATGTTTAACCATGTCTATCGAGACACCTCTTATTGAGAAATTCGAGTCTCTCGTTCAGAGATTTGAGTCTCTCGTTCAGAGACTGGATACGAAATGAGGAACTCTCTACCAGCGACTCGAGTCTCTCGTTCAGAGACGCTAAACGCCAGACAGTCTCTCTCAGCGACATAAGAGAGACTCGTTGAGAGACGGAGACTCGAGTCTCGCTTTCAGAGACTCTGAGAGACTGAACATTTTTATCTCGGGTTATTAACCAGTCTTTGACTAAAACCCCAACTGACCTAATCTAACCTAAACTTAAAGTAGAAGGTATTTTATCGTTAGGGATGGGATGAAGAGGTTCCTGACAGTAATCCTCTGCAATTTAAATACATATACGTATGTAAGTACGAAGAATCCACTTCAATTTACGAAGTCGATTACGACCGAGACTGTCTTATTTTATTGTATGTATTTATAAAACAATTTATTTTTTAATTTCAATATCACGCGTTAACTACATGCCTTGAATTATTCGTGCGGTCCTACAAAAGTGAGACAAATTAGTAATTAATGTACACCGTAATCTGGAACAAAACTAATACGCTGCGAGATTGCTATCTTAATAGCATTTTTCCATGGAATCGCCCTTAACAAGGTAACATTTCTCTGTCGGCTGAAGATAGTTCAACTCAGCCGGAAATTTATTTCCACGGCCGTATTATAAATCATACTTCACGGTCTCTAATTACAAAGACAAATAACAATTCAGCATGCTCACTGCCAGCCGAGAGAGCCATGGAGGACAGGATGTTTCATAAGCACATGCACACGTCCCTATACCATATCGTATAATACTTCACGACTTTAGCCATTCGATTATTATTACGATCATCTTTTTTTTTTATTAACTAGAACGAAAAAGAAAAATAATAAGACGTGATATTTGTTGTTGGTACCATGTTCAATCATGCGTTTAATGGTTCGTTCATCATAAATAATCCTATATATGGTATTTATTGTTCGAGATCATGGTGTAATTAAGACAATAGACACGCTCTTGCTTTCGGCATTAATCTACCATATTTATGATCGAAGCAATTTTCTCAAGTGGCTACATAAGGCTACATAATGCAATAAAGTTTGCCTCTTATGCAAAACTGTATAAGCTGAAGCGAGGCGTCATGCAAGTTTACTTTTACTAACTTCGGAAACAATTTCAGGTTATTATCTTTAATATTAAATACAACCAAATCGTCCCTTACTAGATTCTTAAATCAAAATAACATCTTTTAAAATCATGTTAAATTTGCATTAAGCAATGGAAATTGTAACGTTTAATAAAATAATGGTAATGGCGATGATTATTTAATTAACAAAAATATTTTATCGATTTATTAACTAGAAGAAGAAATGTGAATGTGAATTTAATTAGATGTAAGAATTTGGTGTGTTTTGATAAAGGTAAAGGATATAATAAAGGTGTTAAAATGATTTGGATTCTGTTTATGTCTTTGTTGATGTTTATCATATTATATATTATTATCTAAGGTTAGAAGCGTTCGAAATGTGGTGTTATAGGCGGATGATGAGGATATCGTGGGTAGAAAAGGTTTAGAAATGAAGAGGTATTGGAAAGAATAGGAGAACAGAGAACTCAATAAAAAATAGGCAAGATAGGTTGGTAGGACACCTTCTTAGGCATGAAGGTCTAGTCAGAGACATATTAGAGACAAAAACAGGAGTTAGGAGGGGTAGAGGTAGACCTAGATTAAATTACTGTTTGCATATAGTTAAGGATGTGGACTGTTCTAGTTTTAGGGAAATGCGAAGTTTAGCTCAGGATAGGAAAGAGTGGAGGTACGTGTCCAACCAGTCTTAGGGCTTACGACCTTATGATGATGATGATACAATAATTCTACATAGAATAATAGTAATTTTTCTTTACTTACTTATTTACAAGATCTACTTTGGTGCCAAATTTTAAAATTGCAGGACATCGGAAGATACCGTAGAGATGCGAAAAACATTAGAATTATATAAGAAATTGTAACGTTTAATAAAATAGAAATAAACAACATTTCCTTTTTGAAGCAAAATAGAATAATATAACGATGAATTACTTTTTTCAGGTTGAATTGACATAACCACAGTGTTCCCGTACCCGTTGTTGTAGTCTCAGCAAGGTAAGATTTTCAAACGGTTTCCACAAAAAGCAATTTTGGTAAATGAATAGATTTGTAAATGGTTGTATTTCATTTTTCTTCTTGAATTTGTCTAATAATGAGACCATTCATCAAAACGCGGAGTTCGATATCGGACTGCCTGCCCCGCTACGATTTTGTTTTGTAATTTTGCTAATTGTTGAAAACATACATTGGGCAAGAACATTAAAATATTTTTGAGTCATGCTGTGTGTAAGAAGTACAATATATACGCAAAATGTTGAGTTACGGTTGCCAACTTTAGTAAGTTACTAAGAGGAAAGCGTTTCCAATATTCAACAGCTATTGAAGATTACATTAATTAACGCAATTGTTCAAGCAAGAAAAGCAATTAACACCGAAAAATGTGCATGCAAATTGAAGTGCTTGCGGTCAATAAAATTTAATGGCATATTATATCGTCTTTTACTACGAATCCTGCTTTTGCTTAATACCCATTTGCGTCACGCTATAGCTTTCTATAAATAAGATAAAATTAATGTTCTGTACACTTGTCTCACAACAACGGAAAAATTTATTGTACTTTCAAGAGCAGAAGGAGGGCCGTAAAATGCCAAAATTTGTCTATGGAGTAAATTAAGATTGAAAAGGTCACTCCTTGTCGAATTTTGAAAAATTGTGGTAGGACCGTGTGACCTATATACGAGGAGCTATGCTAAACCAAAATATCCTTTTACGAACTTTGTGACTGAAGTCGATCTTTGTTATTTTCAAAAAACCTTAAAAAACTAAAGTCAATTTTCTGATATCAGATCGATTTTTAACTCATAAAACAAATTCAATAATCTGAATACATATGGGGAAGAATTAGATACTTTAAAAGGTTACTTTTTTGGGGAAACGTATATTCTAGTTCATTGAAATAAATCAATGAAATCAAGAATCAATTTGGAAAATAATTTGGTGAAAAATAACAAAATAACTATTATAATACCTTTAACAAATTTAAACTAAATAACAATTTTCAACTAAAACATAGCTAATTTTACATTAAAGAAACTAAACTACTGATTTATATTTATAAAAATTAAGTCAAGTAACATATAACAAGAACGCTTAAAATTAGGTATTACACTTAATGCATTACAAGTAATTTAATTTTATTCATTTTAATTTTAAGTGCGTGTTGCAAGTGCCTGGTAATCTCTACTTTTAAAAAGATTTTTTATTTTCGTCTTTTGTATAATTAACAAATTTTCACTATACAAAGAATGTATAGAAAAAAATTTCCACAAAACGTCAACTTTACTATCCGATCACTAAATAATTATAATATTTAGTATAAATGTGCAATTACATTTTTACATTACTAAGCCTTGATAAAGCATTAAAACCAGAAGGTGAAAGGTCGGTTGATTATTTTATATATTAATAAAAAATATTTACCCCAGAATAGCTTTGTGTTGTTACATAATATAATGAGACACACAAAACCTGTAAAATTGAATAAAATACATGAATATGAAATGTAGGCCATAAATAATGTATTTTAATTTATGTATATAACAATATTGTTAATAAAGCTA